>NC_066343.1:68244202-68544202 GCF_022539315.1 Serinus canaria | reverse complement strand
CAGACCAAGACTGACTGTCTCTTTTTATGGAGTAACCTGCATCTTACTCACATTCTGACCCCTCACAAAACACCTAGGATGGTGGATATTCCCAGTGTGATCACAGCCTGTCCTACCATCCCAGGGTTTGTCTGCACTAGGTCATTTAGTCTGAATTACATATATGAAAACAGGACGGGTCACACCACACCAGCAGCTCCTCAGGCACATCCATTTGATGTCAAAGAGGTCTCTCATCTCTTTTGCTTAATTGAAGGGGGTCTAACTTCAACTCATCTTAATTCTGAGTGTTGAAACAGAGTCCTGATTCAGTTTAATTAATCCCCTTTAAAAATGAATTTGAGTTAATTCTCCCACGGGTCTCAAAGCAGAGAAGTGCCCAGAAATCACTACATGGCTTAATATTTAGAATGAGATGGAACTCTTTCAGGGTGAACTGCTAAACCCACCTGAAGATTTCATTTTCCTTATTACTGGAGATTGGAGGAAATGTTTTAACTCAGAAAGCAATTATGGGCAGTGCTGCCATGCCCATGTTTTGATCATAGGTTTGATGAAGTGGAAAGGTCACAGCTCTTGAAGTCAAGTGCTAGGATGATATTCCCACGTGCCACATAAGTTTATAACTGAAAAAACATTGGAAAAAGCTTTGAAGCTTAATAATAAAAGCAAAAACAAGACCTCAAATGCATTAGTATTTTTCTAAATCATTCTTTTTTTTTTTTCATACTTGTGGTTGGCAGTGTAACATCCAACAGCATCTGCAAAACACTAAGTACTATTTGAACAGACCAAATGCTTAGGAGGGGAGCCAGAAAAATGTTCATAGCAAAATTTACCAGCCCTTAAATTTAATTACAAATCCAGAACTAAAACTGTGTTCAATAAAAATTTCACTGTGGTGAGTGCAGTAGAGATGGGCCTGAGCCAAGAGGGAGCAAAGAAGCAAATCCAGACCTCAGGAACCTGGACATTGTTCTGAACTTCACAACTGTGGAACAGGGATGAAAGACCTGGACAATTCAGCTTGGAGAATTCAAAATCCCTGTCCACAGCATGGGTAGCCAAAGAGCATTTTCAGATCCAGGGAACACGGGTGCCCCACCTGCACCACCTCCCTCCCAGGGGTGTCACCTCCAGTTCCAATGGGGATTGCCAGGAACTCAGCAAATTTGAAATCTGGCAGTGCCACATGCACAGAGTGGTCAGACAAGTGAGATATGGCACATACCAACAAATGCACACTGACAAACTTCTTTGAAGCAAACAAAAAAATCTGACTTTTCCTGGCTCTTTTTCCAGCAGTCCAGTACCTGCCCACCTTCCACCCAGTGGTGAAATACACAAGGTTTTCAGTGACTTTGAGGAGATTGGGTTTTTTTATTTCTCCCTCCACCAGATCTCATAGAGGTTTGGCTGCCCAGTGTCTCTGTCCAGAGAAACTGAAAGAAAATGAAAAAGCAGAGGCTGGCCCCTGTGCCCATGGCAGCTGATGGGCCTCAGCTGTGGAGAGTACCAGGCAGTGGTCACATGCAGCCCTGTGGTGCAGAAATCCTGAGTTACACAATAGATGCTCTTGTAGCTCTGCAACACTGTCTACATTTATTAAGTAAAATCACTGCCTGTTTTCTGCAGCATTAAAAGTGAGCTGGAATACAATATATTTATTGATTGCTACTAAACACACCCTGGGCCTCCCTCCAGCTTCCTTTCTCCTGTTTATTCAAGCAGAGCTCAAAGCACAGACACACACCTGCATCCTCAGGACAGGCTGTGCCCTGCCCAGGGAACAGGGGACACAAAGCTGCTGCCCCAGCCCCTGTGTTTCACCTCTCAGCACCACATACAGGGCAGCTGAAATCACCAGGAAGGAGGGAGTGATGAGCTGATGATGGGACCACTGGGCAGGCAGGGCACAGCTACCAGAACTGGCAGGAGGAGGAAACGGGTGTTGGACTCAAGGGATCAAAAGGAGAAGCACGGATGAGGAGGAGGCTGATGGAGGCATCTCCACAACTTTCCCTGGCCTGGTGGCAGGAGGAGCAAGAGTCCTGCCGCAGGAACAGACTCCAGAAAGGAGGACCCAGCACTGGACTGGAGAGGCAGCAGAGAAGCTCAGGCTAGGGCAGAGGCCATAAGGCAGTGAATCCCTTTGTTACTACTCCTTGACACCCTGGGGACCCACGGCAGAGAAATGAGCCCCTGGATTTATCCCCCTTTTCCAATTAGCCTCATTTCCCCTCCTCCTCTCTCTCCGCCCTACTGGAATCAATCCTTGTCCTGGCATTTTAAAGGGCAATGTGCACGTTTTATGGCTGTCCCCTATAAAACCATTCTACATGATAACACATCCAGCCCTTTATTAGGGACGTTTGGCAAGTTTATTAGCCAGACTTTTTCTGCGCTGACAGATGAGGTCCTGCCATCACTTCTCAGAGCACGAGAGTCCCTGCCGAGTCCCCTCCTCCCCTTTCCCGAGCTGTCCAAGCCCGCGATGCCAGCAGCCCGCAGACGTCCTCAGCGCACCAGCAGCCCCCTCCCTGGGCAGCTGAAGTCCTCCCTGTCCTACACTTCACCTGCAGCCAGGTGAGGAGCAGCAGCAGGACCCTCTCCTTCCCCCAGGGACTACCAGCATTTAATTACCGTCTGCTACAGCCACACCCACCAAAGACCTATTAACCCTTCAGAGCCAGGAACGCGCTCTGGGCTCCGTGCACAGGCATCCAGAGCGGCACACTTTCACATCATGGCAGGACAGCTCCTCAAGTCTCTACAGCAAGGCTGTGCCTTGAGGAGCTGGAAGGTTTTTAGGTATCTCAGGGGGTAACTCCTCTCATCAGACACCAGGAAACCAATTGGCCTCTGTAGTTGGGGCACTGTGATGCTTTGCCCCCGTCAACCCCGATCCCAAGGTCACCACAAATATGAGACCTCGTTTCTGCAGCACTCCGGGATGAGATGAAGCTGGGACACAAGTTCAGCAGATGTTATATGAGGCACAGGGGCTCTGCTTCCCAAAAAAGCCAGAACTGTGCTGCCAAAGTGGGTTTGTGTCAGCCCTCGGATGCTGACGCCACCGAGGCTGTGTCTGTGCCAGCTCCTCCTCCCTGTGAAGCTCGGAGGACTTGATGTAAAGCCAGCTGCAAGTTTTATTGTCCTGTGCTCACAGCTGTCCATGGGTGTAACAGTGAGCAAAAGGGTCAGCAGGGGTTTAATGGGGGGGTCAGAGATTAAGAACAGAGACTGAAATTTATCTGAGTGCTTACCTGGTGCCTCCTTGCCACACTCCAGGGCCACTGGCCAAGCACAGAGGGGTCTGCTACCCACACACCAGCACAGCCAGAGGGAATGAGTGCCTGGTGAAAGGGAGCAAGCAAACCTCTAGCTCTGGTCGCATCCCAGTCAGGCTGTTGGGCAGTCATCCTGCCAGGTCATGGCAGATGATCCTTGACATCTTCCAGGTGCTTGTTGCACATAAAAATGGGAAGCAAATGCAAGGCCGTGTTGTGATTCCCACCCTGAACGCAGCCTCCCACCCAGCTGTGGTTTCACTCACTGATTTTGACCCGTTGCTGCTGTTTAACCCTGGGCAGGGCCACCGGGAGCAGTGGTGGGCTCCCTGCAGCTTCCAGCCCCCCTGCCCCGTTTTGGTTCACATGTCACATTCCCAGGCTGTGTTATTCTTAAGTGCTGTAAATCTTTCACTATTATTCTCCCACTTGATATAGTGAGCTGTGTCATTTTGAAAGGAAATACATAACAGTATATTAAAGAAATCATGGATCTCCTCATTCATGTTTAAAACAAATTTATTACAATGTAAGAAACCCTGAATAGCATGAATTTATTATAATGATTTAAGGCTCCTGGCACTTGAGTTAAAAATGTCTCTCAATAAATAACTTTCCCTTGAAAACACAGCAAATTAATATAGTTTACCATTTCCAAAGTTATATAAATCCAAGAGGCTTAAATCAACAGCACGCTGGATAAGATTACTATTGCTCAGCCACAGACTGGTATCACAGCTCAGAGGGATGGAAAAATCGGTGAAAAATGAATGGCTTTTTTTTTTCCTTTTTTTTTCTTGGTCACCTCTCTCTCCTTTCCACCACCCTGGGCTATGTCTGCTCTGTGAAAGTCAGACTAATGTGAAACGGATGACAGCAGCTGTGGCCTTTGCACACAGGTATCATTAAAACAGAGCGGTTACTCCGCCACCAGACTCAGCAAGCACCGCTCTGATATTTCCCCAAAGTGCCTCCAACACACACAGCCCCGTTGCTTTCCAAAGCAGTGTTTTAATTTGACGGCAGCCCAGGAGCTGAGATGTCTCCAGCTTGGCTGCCTCCAATCCTGCTGCAGTCTCCCAAGTCCAGAGCAAACACTGGAGCTATAAAAAACTGCCTGGACACTGACCCTGGCCCCAGTGCAGGAAGACACATGAATGAACTAGGAAGGGAAGCAAAACCCCACACGTGGCTGTAGCCATCAGTGGGACTGGCAGGCTTTTGCCTGGCCCATAACTTGCTCCAAGAGCTGTCTGTGGAGCTCAGCAGCTGTTGGGGACAACAGCCTGCGCACATCTGTGCATCCTGGGGAGCAGTGGTTTTGTTCAGCTGCATGCACAGCTGGGTGCCAGCTCACAGAGAAAAATTCTCACATCTCCTCCCTCCCCATGGACCTTCCTTCTCCACAGGCCACCCTCCAGGCAGCAGAAAGAGCTTGGCATCATCAGCTGAACAACCAGGCAGCCCTTCCCAGTCAGCCCTTTCCCTCAGCAAGGTTTTCTATGGCTTTTTACTTTATGAAGGCCTAATTTTTTTCTCTTTACTGTCAGCATGTCAATTTTTTTCCACAACATGGGTGATGACTACTTTTTTAAGCAAAGTACAGCACCAGTGACATCCTGACAGTGCCAATACAGCCAGAGTACACCCACCTGAGCTTTTCAACACAGGAAGTTAGGGCTGTTAAGAGTCAGATTGACAGCCTCGGTAAATTCAAGTCCTCTGTTCAGCAGACGACAAGGAGTTATTAGAAGCAGACAAGGCTTTCAGGTCATCCAGTCCATCTCCCACCCCACCTTTTAATTGTCTCTCTCACCCATGCTATAAATATCTGACTCTTCTCATCTTGTTTCCTCATTATGTCAATTATAGCAGTCCCTGATCATTTTTATTACTCCTCACTGCGATCTCTCCAATCTGCCAGTAAGCTCTCTGGTAATGAGATCCCTGTGCTAAAGGCACAAGTGCAAATAGAGGGGCACCAACTCCACTGACAAGGAGCCATTTCCTCTGCAATTCAGAGATGTCATTGCCTCCCCACCTGCAGCTTAAAAGTCTTTTGGTCTGTTTTTGTTGCTATCACTGCCTTGTGCTTTGTTCCCTCTTCTCCTTCTGAGAGTTTGTGCTGTCTCGGTCTCCCCCATCCCATCAAGAATGTGTCTGCCAGACTGTTATCAAGGTGTCTGAGTTCACAGGTTCTGCTCCCACAAGTTCATGCTCTGTCCTAAACTGAGTCCTGCGATGTTTTTCTTTCCTGCTTGGTATTTCCACTTCACATTATTCTTTCCTCCTCAATTTTTCTAAATTTAACAGGGCCTCCTGGTTTCACTTCTTACACAATTCCTGCTTCAGGAAACAGAACCATGATCTGAAATGCTACCAAACCTGGTAATCAGCCCAACACATTAAAAAAAAAAAAAAATGCTTCTGAAAGTGGCAAAAAGGAAAGGTTGTACAGAAATGAGGCCACACTGTCACCATTTCACATCAGCAGCACTGGAACTGGGTATCCTGCTCTAGTGTAAACCTTTCAAGATGCATAAATGCTATACAAAGTTCAGAAACTTGCCCTCCAAATCATCCAGAAAAAAAGACTTGAGGACACAAGGCCTCAACAAAGAGAAGGCTTGACCAGGAGCCTTTGGGGTACTCAGTCTGGCTACATGGCAACTTTGTAATCATGCTTCTAGAGGCACAACAATATTCAGCAGCTGGAGATTCAGGTAGATAACCTCAGCCTCCAAATCAGGCAGTTTTGTAGAAGCAAGAATAATTGCATGCTGGAAGATTTTGACAAGGCACTTTTAAAATTTCAATGCAACTTTCTCGTAGTCATCTCTAATTCAAGAATGAACTAGATTTTCTGTCTGTGAATTAATCTTGTCCTTTCCTTCATTATCAGGTGGAGGAGAGGAGTTCCCACTCTGTTCTTAATGCTCACAATACTCAACACTTTGTGTTTGGGCAGCTACTTTAATCAAACCCATGCTTCAAGGTTTTAATGTAGTTGCCAGTAAGCACTAGGAAATCTACCTTTTTTTCAGCTTTTTACTTTCCTCTTTTCTGCAGACAGGAGACCTGAAAGAATGAACTCACACTGGTTATTGCATGCTCTGAGTGAAAATTATTTTGTTTTATATACTCAGGATGAATCTTGAACCAAGGAAACTAGGCTCTCACTGCAGCTCATGGATTAGGTCATCTGCTGGACCACCTGGGCATCTCTCACCTCACAAATGTCAAGACCTCACCTATTAGTGACACCTGAGTTTCTGAGTTTCAAGCCTCCGTTCAAACCTCAGAATACATGAAGCCTGAGAGCCTCAGCTTCTGTTCAATAGGAACATTTGGCCCATATGTTTCTGCTCTTACAGATTACAGTTCACAGTAATATTTTGGTGGATACCTCCAGTGCCTTCTGCTGTGGGCACTGATATAGGTCACAGCCCCTCTGAGATGTGGTGCTAAACACAGTTCAGCACAGAACCCACAGAACCCTGTGAAGGGAGGCAAGCTGGCTTCCCTGGAGCTGGGAAACATATCCACTTCCCCCCCAGCCCATCCTTTTCCTGCAGCTGGGATGCTCTTCCACCCCCTGTTAACAAATGCAGGAGTCCTCAAGGACCAACACTGGCCACAGCAAGTTGGGTTTCTTGCTGCTTTTTAGCTGAATTCTGCTTTCAAACACCCTAGTCAGGGATCACCATGAAAGCTCTGCAGCACAGCTATGCCAGAGATCCCCAAGCTAGATGTCTCTCAGTTACATGGAGTCACAATATTGTAAAACATTTATTGTCACTGTGAGCAGAAGACTTCCAATGATGCAGGGAGCAGGTCTGGATAGGGAGAAGCATTTTCCAGAGGAAAGCCACCCAGTCAGAGCAGACTACATTGCTTTTGCTGGTTTAAATCACCTCATTCAATATTCTGTGTTGTCTTATGTAGCATGCAGTTATGTAAATTTATAAATCATACACTAATTAGCACACAATTTCATAAATTTAGTAACAGTGAAAAAGGAGGTTTCTAACTAACCAGGCTGTGCTCTCTCCCCCACAGATGGTACAAATTCAAACACAGCCTGGAGGTCATATTTGAGAAAATCTCTGCTGCAGCTTCTCGAGTTTAACCCCAGGCTCACATGCACTTTCAAGGGCTGTCTTCTGGATATCTCAGGCTCAATCTCCCCGACGTGCAGCTAAGCTCGTTTCTCTCCTTCCTTAACACCAAACCTCCACGGCTCATTGGATCACTGCAAACTTTGTTTATTCTGATTATTGCTCTCCAGTCTCCTATTCTTCAGTCATCTAAGTCACCATCCCTTGCAAGCAATTAAGTTCAGTCCATGCCCTGGGTTATTCCTGGGTTCTGCACAGTTGCTCTTCATGTGCTCTGGCCTCCCTGTCCAGCTGCCCTAAAGAGGAGATGCTAAAGTTAGGTCAAGGTAATTTCCTACTTTCCCTCATTTGCTAAGCATGCCTAGGACAGCAGCTTGTCAAAAGCAGCAACATGATTTGGAAAAGGGTGTGGAGTCATAAGGCCCTTATGGGAACCAGTGTTTGAACACATTTCTCACTTTAAGCTACAAGCACAGAATTGTCCTTCACCAGCCTATTCTAGTTTAACAACTCATCCCTGCCCTCTGGCTCACTCCCACTTCATCTCCACCTTTGGTACAGTTATCTGCCTTGCATCTTTGTCCTTTCTTGCCTTCACCTCCATACTTTTTCCTTACTCTTTAATTCACTTTTTTGTCCCAAAGCATGCTGCTGACTTCAATTCTCTTCTCCTTTGTATTTTGAGACCTTTCTCTTATTTCATGCTCCAAAGGAAGCCTTGCTCCTTCTCAACAATAAGACTCATGTCCTGGAGAGGAAGAGAAGGCTAAAACAAATTCTTCATGTGTCTTAGCAAACTGAGGACTCACAACATAATATGATGTGATGTTGTGGGAAGTAGAACACATTGTCAATGGCAGTATTGACACCTGAGCTGGACAAAAATCAGAAGATAAGCCAAATAAAAGTCTAGAAGAATAAATTAAACCCCCAGATAATTTATTAGATTAAGACTTCACATACATATATAAATACGTGCTCAAGACGGGATTCAACAGCAAGACAGGAAAGGCTAGAAATGAAAAGGGTGTGATTATTACAGGTCTGTGATGTGCAAGGTGCACAAAAGCAGTAACTACACAAACAGCCAGCAAGTGTATGTGCACAAACCATGTGGGAAGGACACAAACTGAAGGCGTGGGTAGGAGCCTTAGCAGCAGTCATATTACTCCACAAAGCCTCATGGAAAACAGCCTGATGTGTAGCTGAAGGATATTCACTGGGAACACTCTGGACAAACTGTCTATGCTGGACCAACTCCCCAGCAGCAGCTCCCAATATAGAAGCCCAAACTTAAAAGGACACTGTCACGTCATTGCTTTTGCTAGTTTAATTTTTGCATTTCCTCTACTGTTTTAGCAGATGGAAAACAATTCCCCTCCCAGTACCAACTACTGATTTTGTCCTTTCCTATTTGACAATCATTGATTTTTTTTTCTAAGGCTATAAATGTTTTAATAACTTCAACTTTGTAGTGCCTCATGGCAAAATATCTTTGCTTGCACTGACTGCTAAACACTATTCCTAATGTACTGCTGATAACTAGAGCAAAAGCCAGCTTTATAAAAAATTACTTTCCACAGGGTCTATGAAATTAATAGCTTTTGTTTCTTTTGTCCACATCTCATAGAGAGTTAAAGCATACAGCTCTTCACCCATCAGGCGTTTCAACCATCTTTTACTAGAAAACTTTGATTCACAAAGGTGTATAGGCCCCCTGTATAGGTCTGACTGACAGCACCTTCAGCATAGAGCCTACAACCCTGACAATGTCCTTTTAAAAAGAGCTACAACCAAAAAATATAGATTCAAGCCAAAAGTCACCTTCAGATTTTTTAAGTTATCACAAGAAATACCAAAGCAGTTAAATATTGGCACCCACAAAAGAATCAAAGAACAGAATGCTCCCATGGAGTGCTCTCAACACAAAGGCACCTTTCAAGAAATATACATGTATTTTTTGCTGTTTTGAAAGGTCAGTTAGCATTTATCAGAAAAGGCAATTAAAGTTTCAGTCAAACTGGAAACGAGACAAGAAGCAATTGGACTGAAATCAGAGAACTGTTTCTCTATAAATGCCAACACTTAAAAAAAACACCACGAAAGCTAAAAAAACACCATGAAACAACCCCAAACTCTAAGATCTATGTGATGGTTATCCCCAAATTTTCTGCTGGTCCTTATATATTTTTCTCTGCTTTCTCCTCCTTTTTCCTGCTCTATTTAAGCAGCAGACTACTCAGCCAACAGAACAAAAAATTTATGTTCCCATCTGCTCTACTTGGGCCAGGGCACTGAATACATCTTTGGGGCTCCTAGCAGAAACCTGGGCCTTCACAGGCTCAGGGAGTAGAACAAGAGGGACATTCAACAGCAGATGGACATATTCCATAAAACTGTAATACCTCACTAAAAGCAGGACAGACTATGCAGTGACTTTCCACAGCAGTAGTTTTCTGGTCCAGCAATGCTGCTTTCCTCCTTTAAACTCCTCCAAGCAGCTTTTAAAATTCAGCTGGGATGCACAGAAAGGATATCACCTAATTTGTGATTAAGACTTGGCCTGAATGAAGCAGCCCAGAGTAACCTGAGGTTCTTCTTCCCCTTCACTCTCCTTTTGTTTCACTGACGGAGCACGGTGCTGCCGGGGGCTGCAGTGATCTCATCTGAGATCCACCTCACAGAGCATCACACATTGCACAGGAGCAGTGTGGGGAGGCAGGCAGCACCATACCCCAAGCATCAGTAGAGCAACTCAACCCAGCCATTAAGATAAGCAGGGTTGCCTGAAGAGACTGTCTGAAAAGCAGTACTGGCCCATGAAGTGGTGTTTGGGAGCAAATGGCCTAGAACTTGCCCATACTGGATCAATTCTACCTTTCCCTTGCTGCAATTTTATTGTGCAAAATGAGTATTTTAGTCTCATATTTCTAGGAACACATGCCGGTGGCTACTGTTACAATAAAATATGAACACTGCATTGTGGAGAAAATGACCATTAATCCTGTAATGTGCAGTCATTTTTACCAATTCGGCACATTTCTTTAAATAACCAAGTACATGCAGTAGATGGAAATGCATTTAAATAAACTGAAATAGATACAGCATGAATAATTAAAGCTGGCAGGAAAGTGTGCATTGTGAGCTGCTAGTGGAAATAATTACTGATTTGTCTTATTTACAATGGAGCCTGGATGCAGTATCAAAATAGTGCAAGTTAGTGAAAATTTCTTAAAACTGCTCTTATACTAGCACTACTATGTATTTCATCTTGAAAAGTACATCAAATAGGTTTTGGATCTCTATGATGTCCGACTCTCTTCTGCTGTTTCAGGGTTACATTACCCAGCACATAAACTCTGTCAAATAGCGCTGATTTAAAGAGGAATATAATTCAAACCTGTGCCTAGTACATCAACCTGCAAAATCATCTATTAACATTATCAGACACTGTAGAGTTGAGCTTACAATATATCCCCTAAAAACTCAGTGTGTTAAATATCAGAATGTTGAAGGAAAAAGTAGATCATAAAATCAGTGAAAAAGTACTAAAGTGCTTGTACCTTTATAATATGCCAGGTTTTAAACAGACTTGTTTAATTAGAAAATAATCTACTTTGAACATGCTGGTTGTTGAATGTTAGGCAGTTCTTGCAAACTGCTTTAGAGTGAAAAAAATCAATAATGAAATATACTCCCGATATAAGTCTAGCAAAACTGTGACTTCAATGTATTAGAAAATGTTGTAGATTTTAAAAAAATGCATTGTAAATTGATTACTTGGCACATGAAAGGTTTAGGAAAAGTTAACACTTTCTGATTGGCGTACCCCAACAATATACTTGCATCATGATCACTAAATCCAAAATGAACCTGGATGCTAATTAGCTACATTTTAGAAGAGGGAAAACAAGCAGTGATCACTCAAACAATTTCAGAGTAGGTGTAGACCAAGGAGTAGTGTCAAATGAAGAAGATATCCTCGAGGAGCCGACTCTCCTCCAGCTCATCTGCTCTGCTCCTGGGGCTGCAGGGGCTCTGGCACCAAGACGAGGACAGCCTGTTTCTTGCACAGCAGGGCATGTGCGGTTTGTTCCTGTCACAAGGTTCCCAGCAGAGCTGTCCTGGAGCTGATATTGGGTTCATAGCCTCCACCAGGTCAAGAAGAGAGGCTTGGTACCTACAGAAACACACCAAGAAAACAGAGCTCTGTTAAGATCACAGCACCATGCAGGAATTGAATCCAGTTTTCCTGCCTCCATAAATCAGACCAGACCTAGATTTGTTTGACAGGGACCACTGGAACAGAACAAATTTTGCTGTATGGACTCCTGTCAGTAATGACAACACAGAGGTACTGAAAAAAAGGCAAGCAAAGCATGGGTGCTCAGGTTATTTTAGGTTGTTTCATCAGCTTTTTCATTTGAGGTGTGTAATGTCTTAGTTGCACTCCGGAGACGGAAAACAGACCTCAGAGAGATGACAGCCAAATACACCAAACAAGGCAACAAGGCAGACCCCCACCAGTAATGGTAAAGTGACTTATACACATGCTGCACTCTTTTTTTTTTTTTTTTTTTTTTTTTAATAGACCTCTACACTTGATTTAGTTTCTCAGGGATTTGAAAACAGCAGGAGACTTTATTATTATTATTATTATTATTACCACAAACTGCATGTGCTTCCTGTAAATCTCTGTGTACTATATGGTGTCTGTCACCATAGAGAGTCAGGTGGAAGCACTGAAGGAATAGAATCTAAGCAAGGCAATACAAAATCAACACTTGAGGCACCAAGAGAAAAGGCAAAGGTGATAAGCATCACTCAGGCTGTCCTTTAAGAGCAAGTACAGACATGAAGGAAGGTTGCAAGCCAATGTGATCTGGTAATGCTCACTGAATAATGGCAGGTACTGAGACAGGGACTTTCTATTAATATTCACAGGAGACAAGACTTGATCTAAATACCAGCACAGGATTGATCATTACAATATATTTCCTCCTGTCCAATTTTAAATGTCTTAATACCATTTCCACTGCTTCCCTAGGGAGCCTGTTCTTCAGCGATCTCTCAGTGATATGTAAGAGATATCACTCCAGAGTTTTACCCCAAAGTCCCTTTGTTCCATGCTGTTGTTAGCACCAACCTGCCTTATGTTCCCAACCCAGAAGTGATTCGCACATTCAAAGGCTTCCATGCACAAAACATTATTCACATTGTTCACCCAAATGTAACTATCAGCATAGGTGATTGGATCCATCAGGTATCTCTCTTGTAAGCAAACAGTTCATCTATAGCATGAGGAAACACCTCAAGCTGTCCTCTTCTTTGGGAAAAGCCTCTGTTTTTACTTTTGTGACCGTAAGAACCTAGAAAGACTAAGCAACTAAGACAGCTGTGGGAGGTTTCTCAACTGAGATGGGATGAAAAATCCATAAGAACAAACATCTACAGCAGCTTATGGATGTGAGAGATTAGCAGAGGCCTATGTACCTCCTAAAGGCAGACCCCCACCTGTGCTGTCCAGCAGCCTTGTACAGCAGCAGCAGGTAAAAGGTTTTCCTACCCTGAACTAGCCATGCCATGAAAAACACCCTTCTTGATCTCCACAAGTAAGTGCTACGTCCCATCCATCATCAGAACACTGTCACAGAATCACTTAGACTGAAAAAGACCTCCAAGACCATCGAGTCCAACGTTTGGCTGGTCACTGCCCTGCTAACCAGACCAGAGCACCGGGTGCCACATGTGGTCATTTCCTAAAAGCCACCAGGGATGATGACTCCACCGCCCTCCCAGGAAGCCCATTCCATTGCCTGACATGACAAGTTATTTCGCCCATGACAAGGTAACTCATTGTTATGTGAGACACAGAACCACTCCCTCAGCTCAAAGGAGTTAGCAGTGGCACTGATGGGTTAATACCAATGTTAATGGTGACTACTGAAGTTATGCTATAAAAGCTATTTCTTTCAATTTTTATTGTTTCTTCCAATCTGATGGTCAGCGTCATTTCTAATACAGTCTGACTTAACAGTACTGCCTCACAGGGCTCTCTCCTGTTTGACTACAGATTGTTTTATTTTCCTGCAGATGTGTTAGACTTAATCTCACAATCAAAAAGCTAATTTGCAAATTTCTTTTCCACATTTTAAGCTTGTCCTTCTATTATCTAAGTAGCAAAATATGAGTGACTCAAAATGAAAAAATACAGCTTTTGTTTCAACTGGGTCTTGTTCGTGGCTAACCCTAAGAAATGTCTTTTAACCCTAAGTGATGTCTTTTAGTTACCCTAATGAAAAAGTTCAGAAGGATGTGGAGTTTTGGGTAGCCAAACCAGATCATTTTAGAGAAATCTGTTGTTTGTACTAGCATTCAGAAAGTACCCTTTAAAAACTGAAACTCCTCAAAGATATCTCCAACATAAAATGGAATGAGCTGCACTGATAGCAAGTACTAGCGCAGAGATATATGGGATTTTTCACATAGAGAAAGTTTAAGACTAGACTCTATATAGATACACACATATGGTTTGAACCCCAAAGAAACCCAGTTAACACACACACTGCTTTCATTAGCCACACCTAAAACTTCTTTTTAGATTAATCTAGTCTAGCATACGAATGTTTATCTCCTCTGACGGTAGTGCTATCATAAAATTTCAATTTGTCCAGCAGCCACATGCAATCACAGATTAGGAACGGGAAACCAAACCAGCCAGTGCATTTACAGCAAATGTGCAGGCCCTAGATTTCAGCAGTACCTTCGAGTTCATTTCTTCTGCAAGTTTATCTAAGTTTTACAGCATTTCTGCTATCAGGAAGGCTAAATGATTTGGCAGATTACAAGCACAGCAAATAGCAAAGATTATGTAAAAGACCAGGTGTTGTAAATCAGTCTATTTGACACCATAGTTATATATGCAATAAAGTGAATGAACTCTGCTAACAGAGCACTATCTGATAAAGAGAATGCTCCTTGCAGGTATTTAGTGTTTAATCCCAGGACAATGGTTTGCCAGGTTCGTCTAAGTAACATCAGACAGCATCTGGCTGGAGGCAACAGAGTACACCTAGAATGGTGTGAAACTTGCAAAGACAATTTTCTCACCATTTATTTTTAACCTAATATTTAAAAAGGCACAGTCGGAATGCTTGCATCCAATTTTCTCTAAAACCAGGGTATGTATTCTTTGCATGACTTGAATAAAACAAATAAGTTAAAAAAGGCATTCTTATTCTTATTCTTATTCTTATTCTTATTCTTATTCTTATTCTTATTCTTATTCTTATTATGCTTAATGGCTTCAGTGAAGTCAAAGTTACAGGATCACCCACACAAGAATCAGAACATTTCAAACAGGAAAACTGATTTGGCAAACTTGGCTTGTGACCAGTGAATGCTCTTTTAAAGGAAACTAATGGCCAAGGGTCTCCTTATATTGTTACTGATTCCAGGGAGAAAAAAATCCCAAACATTCAAGAAGTACCAGCACTGAACTTTAAGCCACATACACAAATTCCTCACGTATAGATGTTCAACCAAGCAACCAAATGTCCCATCAGTGCTGGTGCTTATGCACACTTTCTTTGATAGGATTTGCCCTCTCAACAAAACAAAAATGGCGTGGGCAACTGTCCCTTTAAGGGTGGTGATAATTCAGTCTGTCCTCAATTTTTGGTACATTTGCCAGCGTGCGGGAAGGTCAGTGAGCAAAGGGAGTGTAACCCAGGTTCTTCTTAATGGATCTCTTAGAGTGGACTAAAATGAAACGTCACATAGTCCAATGGGTTAAAATATACTCAGGCTTGGTGGGAATGCCCAGGTACCTCCCCTGAGTGGGAGGACCCAGAAATTAGTCTGGGGGCACTTAGGGAGTCTTTGATAATTTATGATCCCTTCTCAGGGATTGCCTCACATTTGAGCCAATAATGCTCCATCAGATCTTCCCTGGGGGGAAGAGGGCAGTTTAACAACTGAGGGAGTTATGTAAGGAAGAGCAATTAGCATAGTAAGAAGCACCATCTCGCCTTGCAGAATCCAGGCTGTGATAGCTCACGTCTTCTGTCTCATGTTCAGACTAGCATATGTACACCCAAAAACTCACATCCTCCCTCGAGAGATGCAAACCTGGTCTCCGCAAAGCACCCTGGCACCTCCACAAATGGGCAAATGTTATGAGTCATTAATCATTAATAGTCCAGTCTCTCACAGCATCTCTGCAACAGACTGAAAAATAATCTCTTTTTTTTTGACACTTCTCCCATGTATACTTTTTCATCTAACTTTAATGAGCTTGAAAGCCTGCATGTTTCATCATGGGAGAAGAAAATTTCTAAGGTCTACAAGTTTGCATTAGAAGTCTAACTGTTTAGATAGATAAAGTTTGGTGAAAGCAATCTTCTAAAGTCTCAAAAAAATTCAGTAGGACACAGAACACTAAGAACTGTACAAAGCAGAGGGAAGGCAGGGCCATAAGCAAGAGAAGAGAGATAAGAGTAGGGGAGACTAGACCACCGTAAGCTTTGAAGATCTTCTTTCAATGAAGAACTTTCACCTTTGCTTTTAATGAGCCACATAAAACTCCAAATACAGCTCACAGAGCAGCACAGAGATGCACAGTCTGGGAGGCCGGTACAACTGGGATCAAGCTGGTCCAGTTGGGTCAGAGCAGAACTGCCACCTGGGTAGCAAAATCCACCCTGGTCAGGTATTGCACAGTGCTGTAAAAGCATTCCCTTCATCTCCTCTGCATTACTAAAACAGGCTGCTAGAATTTTGTCTCCTCAGTCTCTAAAACCATTTTGCAAATTTTATTAGAAACTCTCAGCATTGGCTCTTAATTAAATAAGTATCTAGTAGAGTTTATAGCTCTTTATGTAAGAAGCGTTTTTCAGTCTATCACTAAGAAAACAGGAAATATCATAAACAATTATGATTCAGAACAGATCATTAACCATTCACATTTTAAAAAGGAAAACAAAAATAAACACAAGATGGCACAGACCTAAATCCCTCTTTCCACAGTGAGTCTTTTTCACTGCTCATGAAGCAGGAATACAGCTCTCTGAACACCTACAGGTGAATCTTGCTTTGTCCCATGTTTCCTAACTGAATGGGAAGAAAGGCTTTCATATTTTTATGACAACCACACAAATACCGCTGATGCTCTGTGAACCATAAGAGCACTTATGCCCAGGATGGTTGGTGAGAAATCACCTGAAACTACTTGGTATTCCTCCTGATAAAACCTACAGGGCAGTCAGAGCTCAGACAGTCCCACAATGTACAGTATATAAAAAATGGTCAGGTTATGCAAGAGTGATGCACAGAACACATAACTGTGCAGGATATTAGAAAGAACAGTGCTCTTGAAGGCCTGCTTGCCTCAACTGCCTGAACAGTAATGTTTATTTATTTAGACATCTGGGATATGCCAATGGATTTTTAATGTTTGTCTATTTCTCTCTGCTAGTAAAATATATTATATTTCTTACACACTGTCCAATTTTTAAACTACACTATTGTATTTTCATATCATACAGTCCAATTTAGCTATTAATACCATTTGTTCCTTCCTGAAAAAAACCAGCACAACTTCAACAAGTTTGATATTTGGAGGAGTGGGAATCTCCTTATGAGACAAAATAACTAAACTTATTAGAGTAATAAATACTCTGGCAGTAAAATATATGTATATTTCTTTAAACAAGCAGTGTCAGATAATATTTGATCACTGTATTTAGAGACATCTTTTCATTTACAGTCTCTGAAAATTTATTCTTCAACCATAAACATGTAGGAAACACATGGAATGTCTCTTTGCAAGGTGATGGCATTTTAACAAAGCATTCTGGCAATACAGTTTTGTAGCTGTATAGGCTTACTTTATTTAACTGTATATACCAGAGGAAATAAAATGTTTATTTTTATACTACTGCTTATATTTTCAACATAAAGTTCAAAGTGATTTACTAATGTTACATGAATTGCCTTTGAATTACGGTACAGTATTGTGCCTAAGTACAAAATGTAACACTATTTTGTATTCATAAAACACCACCTGCCCCCAAGCACTTTACAAATGCTAAATACAGCTAAAACCGCATTCAAGGGATAGGGAACAGACCCATTTTACAGAAAATTAAACAGTTTATTGTTATGATAGAGCAAATATCAAATCACTGTTTGACTGGAACAAACAGGGCAAATAAAAGCAGAGAAAAAACAGATGCACATAAAAAGTGGCCTGAGCAGTCAAACTACCTGAAACATGAAGACACCACACTAGTGATACAGCCTGGGGTTATATGGAAGAAACAGCTAATCGCCCACACCCAAGCTAACCCAAGCTCTACATGTGAAGGGAAGAACTCAACCCAAATTAAAGGGTCCTAAGCACTTCCTGCCATCTTTTAGTCTGGCATCCACAATTACTGCATAAGGGATGAGAAATTATCTCCATGGCTTGTCCTTTCAACATCCATGTACCAAGCCACTGTCCATAAATTTGCCTAATGTTTTTTTGAACCTGCAGTTTCCAACACATCCTGTGACAGCAAGCTCAGGAAATTCACTGCAGTTGACAGACATAAGTTTGTTTTCTGTTTTAATAACTTTCTGGTTTTGCCTTAAGGACTGACTGCAGTTAAGTCTCTTTCATGTGGTTAAATCTGGTAAAAAACAGCTGCACATTCAATTTATCCGCCACCTTCACAATTTTGCACCACTGATAATTTTCTCAGTCTTTTCCTATCCTAAGTCATGCTTCTTGGTCTCTCCTTAAATTGCTTCATCCTGCTGATCAAATGAATTGTTCTGTGCACCTTTCCTAGCTTCCACTACAGCTTTTTAGAGAGGCAAAGACCAAGCAGAATCAAAATGTGGGTACAGCAAGATCTATGTATCCACAAGCTGTTGAGAAATTCCAGAAAGTTTGAACTCCACAAATCCTAACCACATACTCTGAGTTCAGTATCAGGTAGGCATGGTGTTGATGACTCTTCCCCAGGTCAATTACAGTTTCATTCACTCTGTTTTGATTTGCTTTTTTGGAGTTGTTTGCTACTGACATATTATTGGGCTACCTGAAAGAACTTAATATCGAAACACATGAATTTATTAGGTCACCCAGGACATTTTGCTGTTCACTTCTCACTCCAGGTCACTGATGAAGAACCAGTCCAGTGAGTTCCTGGGGGAATCCCTCTGCCAACTCTAAAAAATTAATATTAAGTCACTTTGCTTGCTATCATTTAATCACCAGTAAATCCCTAGAAGGAATTGTCCTCTAATCCTAGAAACTTGATTTCTTTAGCAACTTTTGGTGTGGAACATTGGCAAAAGCCTTTTGAAAATCCATAGGGCTGAGCTGATACCTCAGATTCTTCCTTCCCCGTTCCCTGCTCTTTGAGAATAATCCAAGTCTTAACCAGCAGGCTATTTGGCGCAGGAAACCTGAGATGAATATGTCAATGAACATTACAGAGTGGGTAGGAAAAGAAAGCTGAGAAAGAGAAGCTGATTTTGCAGTCATTCCCTGAAAGGCCATACATCAGGATAAGGGAGCTTGTCTTTCATGCCTGAACTGCACCTTCAGTGACCAAAACACACCCTGAGGGGATATTCCCATGTACTGAATGTCAAGTCACCAAAACTGAAAGAAACAACAACACAGTGAAGGACAATTCATGAGGCTGAAACATCAAGAGAAGGAACAAGATTAAATTGAGAATTAGAGACAAAGGGACTGTGACAGCCCGAGATTCCCATTTTATTTTCAAACAGGCTGGAACTCAGAGCAGATACTTACTTCGCTGTGGGATACAGGAGGGTGCAAATTTAACAATACTATATGTATTTAAAACAAATCCCGGTGGAGACATGCTTCTCACATGCAACAGGTCGGTATCTTCCAAAAGCATTTCAGAATTTCTTAGTTCTTAAATAAAAAGATCAGACTGCAGAATATTTCAAAGCAATTAAAAAAAGATCTGAGTCTTTCATTTAAAATATATCATACAATGTAAAACAGAATATATTTATACAGTGTCCTCAGCAAGAGCCTCCTGGAGTGCTGTAAAACCCACACCCACGTAATAGAGAGCTTACACTATCAGAGACTTTTAGAGAGCTCTCCGAGGCAGTATTCACAGAATCATAACCTAGAAAAGGAAAAGACTTATTAGACCATCCAGCCCTCTCCCTGCTGACAGAACTGCTCCCTGCAGTGTGCTTCCTCACATTTGTTGCTAACAATCAGCCTCTCTCTGCTCTCCTTGGGAAGCCATTCCACAGCCAAATATATCTCACGCTATCATTACCATTATTACTTATTTATGGGCCACGGTATAACCTAAAGGGCCTTGATCAGGATCAGGGGGACCAACTCTAGTACCACTTGTAAGAGCACTCCTCTCTCCAAAAGAGCACACAGTCAAAAGAGGGAAACATATAACATACCATTAAGGAGAACAGAAGAGTATGGGAAGTGTCACAAATGTCCCATGAATCTTTGCTTCAGAGTTTGGTGGGAGGGAAAGGTATGTGTAATGAATAAGAACATCTTTCTGATAGTAACCCAAACAAAGAGGGTTTTCTTCCTCCAAACTTCACCCTATTAGTTATGACTAAAGATCTGGCATAGTACGGAGAAATCAGTCTTCTTTTTTTGATGCATATACACCTTAAGTATTTAAACAATGCTACATTTTTTTGTTCTGCTCTAGTCTCAGTCAAAATTTAAATGAGCCACACGTATTTCAATATTCTCTCATAAATCAATACCTCCAGCATTGCAACAGATTTTGCCACTCTCCTTCCATCTTGGACATTTTTTTTTCCAGTAAGCAACTACCCAGAAATAAGCACCATATCCTCTAGAGGGGCTGCACAGAAACAGAGAGGAGATCAGCTCCCTCCAGCACTCACACAATGCTTGTCTGTGCACATTCAGCCCTTCTGCTGCTGCTTCCTTGCTCCACAGGTCCCTCCCTTACCTATAGGTCTTGCAGAGCAGTGAATTCAATGCCTTGTTTTCTGGTGTTGCTAACAATTATCACCAAATCGTGTGGAAAGCAGCATCGGAGATTACAGCCCTTTCACAGGAGAATTTGGAGAGAAGTAGCAGAATTGAGTAGCAGTATCACATGTCTGCTAACTGAAATGTGCTGTGCTTGGCTGTGTTCTGGGATAAGCCTCCCTCTCCAGTATGGTACACAAGAGCCAGTGCTCTAAAGGACACCAGATCCAGCAACAGCATCTGAAAAAACTTGAGCCCTATGGCAGGGCTGATAAAGAGATTTTTTTTTTCCTCCCAGTTTTCATCCTGGCTTCACCTATGGTAGCATCCAAGCAGCTGTCATTACTGAAACAAGAGTTACTGCTGCTTTCATTCCTCCTTGCTGCACAAGCAGGACATTTTCACTTACTTGCTCCTCGGAGACCAACACCTGCTTTCCTCACCTTTGCACATCCCCATCTCAATGCTCCCCATCCAGTTATCCTACCTCTTTGCTGCTGGTAACTCAGCCTTTGTTATTTCCCCACTGGACTCAGACCCTGTTGCCCTGTTACCAACCTGCCAAATACAATTTAAAGTGCTGTTTCATTGTTTTTGTCTCTGTGTGTTTTTAGTAGTTAAATACTAACTAACTAACTAACTAACTAACTAACTAACTAACTAACTAACTAACTAACTAACTAACTAACTAACTAACTAACTAACTAACTAACTAACTAACTAACTAACTACCAAGAATAAGAAACACCACAGATCATTTCTTTCAAGGTATGGCTGCAGGCTGCAGCTGAAATGGCATAACAGAGGTTGTAATAATTCGGAAGGGGGAGGGTGAACTACAACATGAGTGCTGGGAAGTAAAGAAACCTTTTAAATCAGATCTGCCAGTGGCAGAAGAATAATTTAGAATGAAGTTTTTGTACAAAAGAGAGAAATTACAGAACCAGGTAACTACCACAGAGTTTAACAACCACCTTCTGCAATCACTCTGTTTGTATTGTCCTTCTCTCCCCTCCCACACAGCCGTTTCTGTGTCATCAAATCTGAAAGCTCTTCAGATCAGAAAATGAACCTTAGTGTATGTACAGCACCTGGGGCCCTGATTCTGCTGTGATATTGCATAACAACTTTGCACTTCAGAGCACACTTAGCTTTTATTCCTTTTAAGCACTCTATCATCACAGCACATCTTCAGCAAGATCTTCACCCTCTATTGTTCTGGGCCAAAACTAAGGTGTCATCATCTTTTCTGCCATACTTCATTCCCCTACATCTCCTGCCTTAATAGCCTTTCTTTTCAATTTTTTTACTCTTACAAGTTTGTCCCCAAGCATCCTTCCCCTCAAAGCAAACTCTAATCCAATGAATCATCTTCAAAATTGTGCCTTTTCTTTTATAATGTACTAAAGCCTCTGACAAAGGGTTGCATATGTAAGTCATGGTATAGTCCTGCACCTCTTCTCTGCCAGTCTCAGTGCTGCTCCTCAGTTTTGATTTCTTTCCCACTTTTCATCTCTTCTTCCTAGCACACTTTCAGCAAACCTGGGACTACCTCACCCTACAACTTTGTGACTATTAAATAACTACAAAACAATTTTAAGGGGCATGGCTTAAGGGAAAAGGAACCCCACCACCATACAGCTGCTAAGTCTACCACCATTAGCAGCCTGTCTTTTTTGCAAGCTCAGTCCAAATTCCCAGCCTGCCAGATAATAAATCAACTTTTTGCTTCAGTTGTACAGTCATTGGGAGATCTGCATAGTTTTAGGTCAAGCATTTATACCCTTTTTATGATTCCAAAGTTTCTTACCTTGTCATTTAGTTACTGAACTGTGAGCTTTCATTGACTTTCTAACCATTGTGGCAAGAACTGCAAGTAGCTGTGCAAGATTTAAAACCTCACTGAGCAGAGGAGCAAAATCAGACTGCAGTAATTTTAAGTATATATTGGGGTGGAACTGTGACCCTATGGAAGCCAATGGAAGTTCTGCCACCATTTCACTGGGGTTAGCTTTTGTCCCTGCCATTTCTACTGCTGGGGTGACTAAGTATTGCAAGCTCTCTATTTTATACCTTGGAAATAAGATGGCTCAGAGTGCTTGGAAATAGTTTATTCTACCATTCTATTTTCCTTTTCATTCCCCCCTGCCCCCCCCCCCCCCCCCCAGTTCTGGTTAAATACTTTACATATAGTCAATTGCTGTACCTAAACAGCAATTCTTCTTGTGGTTCTGCATGATCCTTCCTCTCCTGCTTGTCAGCTTAATTTCTTCTGCTGTGGCATGGAGTGTGTAATAGCAAATCCAGCACTCAAATTCTTCTGTTTCTTAATTATCTCTGCCCTGTCAGCTATATCAGTGAAAACAAGTTGGCATTAGACAATTCAGATACAAGTAAACATCAAGTTGTGATAATATAGAGTCCTGCATTACTGTCATTATGGAAAAAGCTGTTTCAGGGAGGCTTAAAAAATTAAATAAGCCCAGCACTTCTAAATGGCTAAAAA
The DNA here is from genome assembly GCF_022539315.1 of Serinus canaria. NCBI lineage: Eukaryota > Metazoa > Chordata > Aves > Passeriformes > Fringillidae > Serinus > Serinus canaria. Next base: position 68,521,267 of record NC_066343.1, on the reverse strand, counting down.
CCTAAGGATATCTAAATTATTCTTCAATATCTTAATCATCTGGGAAAATCATGATCTTATATAATGGCCATTTAAAATGAAAGGTTTGCTGCTCTGCACGGTTACCACTTCATTTCTAATTGTGAATTAAAGTATAATTTAGGGTGGCTGTATGCCAGCTTGACTAGAAAAATTTAGACAGTAACTCTGGTTGAAAGAAGGGGCGGAAAAAGCACTTAGATTTCTTTAAGTAATAGAAAATCACTCACCAAGTTGTACTTTAAAACAAAACACTAGAGCTTTAACTCAACAAACTGACTTGAATTAAACCACAGAAAAAAGTGCTTGCACTGTAAATCTTACAGGGCAGAAGTGATGGTAGGTTATCATTCTGTTTATTAGCATGCACTTTGGAGAGTTCAGGGCAAGTATGGATGCGCATTCATTCCATTTTATACTGCACATTACTGAAAACACATTCCTCATAAATAATTCATAAATGCATTGTCTGAAATTTCAGATTCCAAAAATACAACACCGTTTTCAACTTTATGGTTGCTTGGTCTTCAAAACAGAAACAGACAATTGGATGGATGGACTTCACCAACCTGATAAGGACCCATCAGTCAGAATTACACTCCAGAGGTAAATGCAAACATCTCCCAGCCTCTGATCCCTGGAAGCAAGGCCATGATAGACCTTGTGCTTGTGCTAGCAGCCCCTTGCTGCTAGCACAAGCAGCAGCAGAAAGAGAAAAGGCAAAAGTAACCACATAGTGAGGTGTGGTGGAGAGCTAGTAAGTTGAATATGGGTAGAAACCCAAAGGAATTTAAATTTAGGTATATTAACAGTCAAAATACAAAGACTGAATACAGCTTGTCTCGCAAAAAGCCCATACTTCAGACCATACTGCACTAGAAATGAGCTCCGCTTTTTGTTCCCAGCTTTTAACTGGTATCACTTTGTTTATAACATAGTAACTGGCATAATCTTTATGTCAGCTATGCTAGCATGAGTGAGGCGAATAGGCTCTTGCACTTCATCTGAAGTCTAATTCCTGAAGGGAACAGAGTGACCACAACACACAAAAGAAACTGAAGTATGCTTCATAGGCTGGAGTGCTTAGAGTTTATATACACAGTGATTTCTGTATCTTGCTGACATTATATATGTAGCTTATACTCAGTTGGTTTTTTATCTTCATACCATGCTCAGAAGCCTGACATCAGATAGCAACTGCTTTTCAGCCAGATTTGCATTTACTTGCTCTGTTCTACTCACCTCCCAGTGACAGGCACACACAATTTTGGGTACCTTATCTAGACAAACATTTGGTGCCCAGCTCCTAACAGAACAACAGCCCATGATTTCCCTATATGAACTAATTCTCTCCAATTTGCCTGAGAACAAACATTGCAATTGAGCTCAAATACTTGGCATCCCAACGCACTGACTGCTTGGGTGTAGACCATATGTGAAAAAACAACGCTCTCATAAAAATTGTATTCCAGTGCCCAACTACTGTAAAACTTCTCACTCAGTGCTCCAACGTGGAAAGACTGGAACTATCTGTCACTCTGTTCCATTTCCAGGTGTGCTGAACTCTCAGGGGTAATATTTAAATCAGCTGAGATTTCATACATCAAAGATGAGGATACATAATTCAAGAGGAGCCACTGAGATAAAACAGTAGCTGTAAAAAATACGGCGTGTTGGTGGTGCCTGGTTTAGCATGTCAAAGAGGGGCCACTGCTGGCGAGGAGCCGCACGCCGCCGGCACCGGAGCAGGTCGTGTGGCAGAGCAGGCACAGCCTCTGTCAGCTTCACAGGAACACAGCCACCGAGCAGGTCTGGCACTGTGCAAGTACCAGGTTGCAAGGCACCCTACAGAAAAAAACAGCAGTGAGGCATGGAGCATGAGGCGCTCAGGCCCGGTGTCCCTTGGCTATAGTCATCACACGCTAACAACCTCTTTCAAAAACTTTACACAGGTGGTAGGTGTCCCACTGAGATAAATTACCTACTTTCAGCTGCTGAACAGATGGGCAGGGAAGTGAAATTTTAGTTTGTTCATTCCCAGCAGTAACTAGCAAAGATGATCTCGGCTGCAGGATTACTTTTCGATAACCACACACCTGTGAACAGTCCATGATTCTGTTAGAAACTACATAAGGTCATTAATACACTACAAAATAAGGCAGGGCACTTAACAGCTCAAGAAACTGATGCTAAGTCTCTCATTCCCATAGCCTTCGGAATATACTGTAGGCTGAGTGAGACCAGAAAGTGTACAGAGAGGGACCTCAACAGGCAGGAGAAATGGGCTCACAAGCATCTCACAACCTGCAACAACAGGAAATGCCTGGTCCTGTTCTTGGGGAGGAATAACCCCAGGCACCAGCACATGGCAGGTTTGACTGGCTGGAAGGCAGCTTTGCAGAAGTATCTGGATACTTGTTGTTGTGATAGACAAAAAGCCCTGAATAGAAGCCAGCAAAGGCCAGAACTGCTGGAAGGTCGAGGGGGTTGATCTTCCTCCTCCATTCAGCACTCAATTCAGTGGGACACAGCTGGAGTGCTGTGCCCTGTGCTGGACTCTCCAGTGTAAGAGACATGGACCCAATTAAGATTATTAAGGCTTTGATGTATCTGACACAAAAGTAAAATGTGAGAAAGCTGGGACTGTTCAACCTGGAGCAAATGCAACTCAGGGTGATCTCGCCAAAGGGTATTAATACTTGATATGGCAAGGAAAGAAGCTGGAGACAGGCTTTTTCTCTAGAGTGCCCAGTTAAAGAACAAGAGGTAAGGGGCACAAATCGAAATACAGGAAATTTCATTCAAATGGAAGTAAAAAAGTTTTGTCACTGTGTAGGTGGTTGAACTTTGGCACAGACTGCCCAAAGAGGCTGTTCATCAACACAGACAAAAAGGGCAAAGACTGACTACCAAGGACTGGATGCTGACCTACCACCCATGCAGTGCAGGCATCATACAAACAGGAAAGTTTAAAATACCAATCAATGCCTGCAAACCAGGAATCTCCAGAAACAAATCAAAACATGAACCAAGGACTTCTGCCCAGAAAAGTCTGCAACTCATGAAAACCAGGATTATGGGAAACCTGATTATACATTTGAAAAGTCACTTCAACAAGTGACAATTTATACTTCACCAAGTCACTTACAACTATTCACATGCATATATATAGCAGAGTAGCCCAACCCCTGTACATATTTTTTTTCTTTTTTAATAAGATGGTCATAGTCACACTGTAAAAAACTCAACAAAAATAGTTTTAGTATCTTTCCTTTAAGCTTGCAAATATTTTCCTGGCAGAAGTCCTGAGCTAACTTAACAGCAAGATCTCTCAAAGGAAACAGAACTTAAAAAAAAAAGCCTAAAAAAAATACACTACAAAATGAATGTGACCCAGGGACTTACCCTTCTATGCAACAACATGATCAGAGAGCACAGAGACAGTGAAGTCCGCAGGGCGTGAAATTAAAATTTTCACACAGATACAATGAAGTAATGATACAATGTTACAACCTTGGCACAAAAATCTTCTGGTTTGAGTAAAGTCAATGTCATGTGATGTTACGGTTTGTGCACTGGTAGAAAGAGTCTGCTGTTAAAAAGTTCATAACAAAACAGAAGAGGCAAAAGCAAGAAAATTGTACCGCTAATTGCAACAGACCTGTACATTCTAGTGATGCAGACATCCCTTAAGATGCTCATCACAGTCAAATCAGGCTGTCAGCGCAGGCTGAGTTAAGAAAACACGCTTATCTTTCATGTCTAGAAATCTAGATGCATTATGAGATAAGAAAAAGATTGGCAAGGAAGGGGGAGGGAGAAAACAACTCTCTTATGAGGTCAGTTTGTTCCCTACAAACGAGGTAGATATACAGGTTCAAAATTCCAAGCATATGGATAAGAACAGGGATGCACAGAGCAATTAACAGAGTCAAGCAGAAGCTGGGATGAGCAGCAGCTGGAGCACTGTTAAAGTCCTTCTAGGAATTGCTTCACCTGCTACACTAAAAAGAAAAGGCTGTGCTGGAAGAACACTGGCTCCTAAGCAAGGACAAGGTCATTGGAACATGAGAGGAGCTTGAAAGATTCTGGGCAGAAGCAGGCACAGGGGCACAGACACTTTGGAAGACTGTGGCATATCACAGTGGTCACCTGCAAAGCAAGCAACCTTTGTACTGCAGATGTACCAACACAGTCCCACAGGGATTCACCAGATACTCCACAGGGAGCAGGAAGCTTTATTTCTAAGAGAATGGAAAGTCTCTCATAAATCATAATGCTGTTTGTACATTAGGATGTTTTACAGAGACCCAAGAGACTGACAGACATGCATTCTATAAACTATATTTACAGGCCGGAATTCTTTGGGGGAGAATCAGAATTCAGTAATACTGTTCATTTCAAACCACAATCTTGTGATCACAGGCACAGAAGTTAATGCATGCAAGAGCTATTGGCAATGTATTCCCAGTAACCCTTTTGGAAATAGAACAAAGATAGTCAGTCTAACAGTGCAAAGGTCATTCCTTACAAGACAAGTTTCTCATCCTACTGATCCAAGACAGTACACACAGAGAAACATACAGCCAAATGTGACTTAATAAAAACTTCAAGTCTTCAGCTTATTAATTTTTTTTAATTTTTCTCATTTCATTCCAGTGATTTCATTAGGTTAGACTTCTTCATCTTTATTATAAAATAATCAGAACTGAAATGTTTCAATAAACTCAATTTCTGTTTTAAGTAGTAAAAGATGATTCAACGCAGATGAAGCAAAAACGAAAGTTAAAAGTACAATGGCATTAGAGGCTTTGAGACTGTACTTTAAAAGACGTTAAATACATAAATTATATATTAGTACTCTAGAATGTCTTTGTTTTTTACATTTAAAAAAAAAGAACAGTATCAACAATTTTTTTTCATAGAATAATAGAATAGTTTGGGTCAGAAGGGACTTTCAAAGGTCACCCAGTCCAATCCCTTGTAAAAAGCAGGGACATGTTAAACTAGGTAATTTTCACTATGTCCTCCAGCAGTATGGAACAAAGCAAAATACTTCAAAACTTACAGGCGGGAAGAAACAAAGGTGAAAAACAACACTTAAGTCACCACCATTAAAACAGAGAGTGCAAACTTAGTACAGGGCAGAAACAAAGATATAATATTATTCTTAGTAAAAGTTTTAGATTTCCATCATTTTTCCAAATTATTTTCCTCCCAACACACTCAGACTAAATGAAATAATTTGTTTTTTTCCCCCCTCAGAGGGCCATAAACTAAGTACCAGCCCAAAACCAACACAAAACAGATCAAAATAAATGAACATGGCCCCAGGCTACTGGGGACCTAGAAACACATTGAATGGAGCAATTTAAATATTAAATATATAAAATCAGTATCTGCAATTAAATAAATGGTGAAAAAAACCCAGTAAGATACTGTTTTCTATCTCAATTATCTAAATGTCAAAGAGATAGCTTCAGTGCTCTAGTCACAGCCCATCACAAATCCAAACTTAACAATAATCAATAGCATGTGTTTTTGAAAAGGAAATGTGGCCTAGGAAGAGAAGAAAGTCACATCTGCAGTCCAGAAACTGGTGCACTCAGCATGAATAAAGATCTGTAAACAGAGACTAGAACATCACTCTCTGTTTCCTTCAACTCTCTATCAGAAAGCTAAAGGCATGTTACCTGTTTCAGCGTTCCCCAAAGTAAAGCCAACAAAATAGAAACATATTCAGTTCAGTAGTTTAAAGTTCAATATTCTTTACACTGAAACACCACCACTACCTTCCCTAAACAAATGTGGAAGATACCTTTGCTATTTCATTACTCTACCCAGGAAAAATCAAGGCTCAAATCTTCTGTTATGATGTCCTACTGAATTCACGACAGATATGTAACATGGTAAGATTGAGAAACAAGCCCAGATACTGGGTTTTTCCCAATCAAAAATGTCTCAACAAGAATGATAAGAGATAAACTATTTAAATATAAATAACTATTTTACAATCATTATTATAATACATATATTAAGAATTACTTTTAAAAGCTCTATGAATTAGAAGAAATGACAATAACAGTATTGAAATATGTCATGTTTAGAAACAAAATAAGGATAAAAGGTAAGGATACAAGCTCACTGTTGGTTTCTGTCTTCATTTACATCATCTGAATCTGCCATCTCACAGCTCTGTGGATGCCCACCAGTTTCTCCAGTAGACAAGACAATAAATAATTGTTCCCTATTAATTTTCTGCAGGTCACTTTTATTTTTATAAAATTATGATAGTATCCTAAACTTAGCCACCTCTTTTCCAAGCAGAAGAGTCCTAGTTGTACTGTTCATTCCATAAAATCTCTCTCACACCTGGCAGCAATTCACTGCACTACCCAGATGTGACAACCAACACACAGTAACCACAATTGAGCGAAAATTTGCTACAGCACTCTTTCATTTCAGAAGTGGAAACAATAGAAAAATGAGAAAGCTTGTTTAAAATAATAGTCATACTATCTCCAAAAATGGAGATTCAACCTTTGGAGAAAGACTTCCGAGGGGTGAAATGAAACCTTACCACTTTAAGGTTTAAACAGCAAACTGTCATCCAGTCCAGTCTAAATGAAGTAAATGGAACAAACTGCTAGCTCAAGGAAAGGGAAAAAATATCACAAACCCACAACAAAAAAAAAAAGCCCACGAAGAATTACAGCCAAAGACTAAGGGTTATTCTGCTGGAAGCATTAGGTCCAGTAACAAATCCCAGTTTTAACTATATAAAATATAGAAATTTTAAGTTAAAGATAGAAGGAAATGAAGTTACAAAAGGAACGAGATGATAAAGCTACAGCAGAAAAATTCCATGAAGATAATTTCACCATGTAGGAACTTATGAAGTTTCTGAAGCTACAGAGGACATGGTGGAAGACCTGTTTGAAGCTGAAATGTCTTGCCAATAAACTACAGAACAAATCAACATGAATGAACAATAATGAATTGCTGGAATCAGCTGGTACTCACTCAAATTTTGAAGGAGCTCAGGTATGAAACAGTTGAACTATTAACTGTAGCTTGTAACTAATTGCTAAAACTGCTTCAGTTCTGAGCAAATGTAGGATTTTTTTTTTTAAGGGAAAGATGCAGAAATCTACAAATTAAGATGTCTAACATTTAGAATAAGCAAATTGATAGAAATTCTAATAAGGAATTAATAAACTCAACATATTGGCAGAGACTAAATATAAAGTCTTCATTCACTGGGGACCGCTACAAGATTCATAAGATTATTATGCATCTAAACAAGAAAAATATAGTTTATATAGTCTATCTGGAGCTCCAAAAGCCCTCCAGCAAATCGAGTACCAAAGACTGAAAAGCTGACATAAACTAAGAGGAAAATCCATTAATGTATAGATAACTGGCTAAAACTCAGGAAATTAAAAGAAAACATTAAAACTGGTCTGCTATAAAGTGGCCAGAGAGGTCACCAGTGGAGCTCACAGAAATTTGTGAAGGTCTGAACTCCTTAATGCATTCACAAGTGGCCTAGAGAAAGGACAAATAAGGAAGAGACATTTGCTGATAATACTATGTTATTCATGGTAGCTCAAAGAAAAGCTAAATAAGCTTTATAGAGGCAGAAAATAATATATCACAAAGGCTTAAAAAAAACATATTGAAAACTGGAAATGGGGCAAATCAGACACTATAAAGCAAGAACTGGTTACTGCCTTTAAATGACAGAGAGGCAGGAATGTATTTTTGAAGCAGGAAACTCATCAGCTGGAAATAACTATCAAATACCTGACAGAGCTGTGTCTCAGCTGTCTGCTGAGACCATCTCCTGGTGCACAGCACATCTGATGGGCAAGGATGGGACAACAGTGGTGCCAGGCCCTGCTCAGCCCAAAAATCATTGCCGTACCACAGCACTCAAGTTCGAGTTACAGGGCATCACCAGCTCACAACAGTTCAAAATAGGACTCTCCAAAGCAGCCCACCTTGCATCACCACCATTTTTATTGACAATGTTACTACATCACAAGCTCATGTAATGCTGAAATAGATGCTGCATGCTCAAAATCAGGCACATACACACCCTGTCCCACAGTGGAGGGCTTTACATCTTTGATTCATGTCCTTCAATTCATAGTGCAAGCATTAAAAGTATATTAATAATCAGGGCAGTGACCATGCAGCACATAGGTTAGCCCTGCATTTGCCTCCAATTCATAAAATATTAATGACAAACAACTTATTTTAATTCCGCATATTCAGCTACAAGAGGGATAAGTTGTCTGTGTGTGTTACTCCAGGCTTATTTTACAGCTCATGGGATAACAGGTATGACCAAAAGGATATTTAGCTGGTTCTAAAATAAAATAGTGAGGGTAACCAGCTCAGTTGTCTCAAGATAAGCAAGACAAATTCCACCCTAACTATACCATCATTACAGTCAAACATTATTACTGCATAGACCAGCCAAGCACAAACATGTGCTGTGGGAAGATCCTGCCCTAAGGAGTTTTCAGCCTAAAAGGCCCAGGAAAGTGAAGGACAGAAGAAAAAGGGAATTTATTAAGCATAAACAATATAGTGGAAGGAAGGCAGAGACATCTTTTGGGACAAAGGCTTCCTAAAGTAAGATGCAATTATCCTGTATATATTATTCATCAATTCCTCCCATCTTAAAAATAAAACAAATCTCCAAAAAACAAGAGGAAACGTGTCAGAATGATGAGAAGAGAAATTACTACAGTACTAGGAACAGAACAGTTTCTTAGAGAACCATGAAGACAGGAATCAAGACTGATCTTACCTTGCCAAGCTCTGTAGAAATTGCCATCACAGTAGTTCTAAAAAAGTTTTTAGAAGTACAAGGCAGAACACTCAAGGTATCAGTGCAGGAAAAAGAGACAGTTTTTTTTGTTTGTTTTTTTTTGGTTTTTTTTTTGACAAAGGTGTAGAGGAAAACACAGAGGAACCTCAAAATATTTTGGGGCTGTTTTCATTGCTGTGATTACAGATGCAAACAGGAATCACATCCAATGAACCAACATTCTCTTAAGATTTGATGTCGTATTTGAGAACCTGCAAATGCACGCAGGGAAAAATTGTAAAAAAGAGTAATTAAAATAACAATGAAAATGATGCAAAGAGTTAACTCAGTTTCATAACATGATTTGAACTCTATTTTCCTTTGTTTATTATTACTTTCAAACTACAGTCAAGTTATTGTCATACCACTGAATGATGGAAACCTTGCCAACTACTTCAAAACTGACACATTTTCTGTTGCACTGAGCATTCCCAGAAGACATTTCCCCTCATTTGAATACAAAATCCTGTCAGATCCATGGAGCTGAAAAAAAAAAAAAGTGTAAAGGATATGTAGCTGTAATAGACCTCCCCCAACTAGTCAAGTTTGGAAAAAAAGACTATCAAAAATGACTCAAAGATCCAGTGCTAGATTAATGCAAATATCTGCTTGTTTGCAAGTATACTTTTTGATTAAACTGGCATACATCAAGTACAATTAGAAGGGTTATTTATAACTAAGAAATACATAATTCTGCATTTTAATGAGGGTGACAATTACAGCCAACAGTTGGTAATTAACATTAATCCTTTTGCACTGCAAATCAGAATTTCCCAATATGATTTTCATTGTCTGCAATGGACACACCGAAACTGTTATGCAAAGGAGCTATTAGGTAGGCTGCTTTGACACAAATAGGTGTTCCTGTTACACAGTAAAGAAAGAAACCAACGATGTGTTAAATTTGATAACCTCAGATGTAAATACAGAATGTCACTCCAAAATTTACTTGATGTCTACAACACAAAATACAATCAAGGCTTATCATTTTCATGGCCGAACCCAATTCCAAGTTTCCCAAGAGCCAGGCTTCACAGGTGAAATCTGATTTCAACGCAAGCTTGAAATCTCCCATTGTTAAATTTGGTTTAGATCCCAGCTCTGGGTTCACATCTGCATTTCTCCCCTGAGACTTCAAAGCTTTTAGTGGTTGTAACGGAACAGAGCCAATAAGGAGGAGCGTTTGCTCAGTCAGTACCAGCTTCCACAGCAGAACTCTGGAGCAGAACTACTAAAGACAGGAATAATCACTACTGAAGGATTTGCAACTGTAGCAAAACCTTATTGCACATTCTTTCCTTAAGCAGGTTATCAAAAAAATTTTGGTTCACAAACCCAGTGAATTTTAAATCTCAATCTGCCTAAATTGCTTTAATATATTTCTATTCCTTGAGTAAAAATTTCTCTGAAAATATGTTCCATGTCTATAGCAAACGTTGAACTTATTAAACACTTCTCTTTCTGATATCTGTAATCTTCAAAGAGATAATTTAGAATTGCTATGTGAGTCTTTCCAAAAGAAAAGGTATTTCTGTTTTAGCCTCTCAGCTGTTGTCTTTTCAAAGTGAAGTAACAGAAAACTCTTTTCATAGTGGTCTTTAATAGGAGAAGAGATCTAGCCCAAATCCTATCTGAAGCAAAGATCACAATGCAGCCAGTAAATGAAGCCTCTAGAAGACTGCTGAGGTGTTCAACACCTGGGTCAGGCAACTGGAGGGAAATCAGTGTCAGGTACAGGTAAATGAGAAGGTGGAAAAGGAGAACAGTGAGCAGTAAGCCAAGAAACCTACAATGTACTTCTTACAAAGAGCTGTAAAATTCACATTTATTTTGTAACTATGAGATAGATGGGTTATTTCTACATATAGAGGTGCCCAACTAAAATCAAGATAAGTGATATTAATGTCCTATGGTCAGTATTATTGAACCTCGAAAGCAATAAAGTATTGAGTCGATAAATATTACATTTGCAACATAGTTAACATTCTTCTACTGTCTCTGGCACTTATTACACATTGTAACCGCAAGTCTACAATACATTATTCATATTTGGGGTGTCACTGAGTGATGGATTGCTGTAAGAGAGGCTGTCCTTTAAATAAATCAACAAATAAAAATGCAAATGTTAACATTTTCAGCCACAACTTTTTCCATCTTGAATGGGGAATGAAAATTTCACATTATATCGACAGCCAGCAGAGAGAACAATTAACAACCTACACTGTGAATAAGAGAGATTAATTTGCCAATGTCTGGTTTTATCACTTGCATATGGAACTACATTGGACTTTTTGCACTGCTGGCTTTCTCAGGGAGTAGGCAAAACTTGTGTCTCCTACCACTTTCAGAAACTAACTCACCACCCAACTGCAAACATCTTTTTAATCTAAGTTAAATCTGGTATGAAAGTTTTCTGCTCCTTTTGAATCTTAAGTGGTGTCTGATCCTAAGGGTGAAAAAACAATTCTATTTCTTTGGCAGCGCTCGCTTAGATTCTACATTCTAAGGAACTTCAGAAATCATCTTAAGTTGATATCCATATTTAAGCATCCAAAATGCAAAGATGTGACAATCAACTAACACATAAGTAAGACAAAAGCTTGAATCTCATCACTGTCATATTTCCTAACACTCAGCACAACAGATCTACTTTAGACAATTCCAGTGTGCATTATTAAGTATACAATTCTGCACATTATATTTTACACCAGATATTAATTTGCTTAAAAGTCCCTAAGTACACATTCACCTGAGATGTGCTGGGCAACTGGGTAAATAGTTTTGTTTTTAAAATGTCCCTAAGCACAAATTTACACAATACAATCTGTTTATAAGAACTCCAACAGGCCACTGTAGTCTAACAGATAATAATACAGCTCAAATACAGCATTCATTTTGCAAGAACTTCTAAATCACTTATTTTATTGGCTACAAGAAACTTCCCTCTAAGACAATGCATTCAGCAAGTATGAAATCTTGCTGAAACTGATCTGAAACTGCAACCAAAAATCACAGACTTAATGCTGAAATCCCTGACTATCACACAGTCCCTTAATTTACCTAACTGTTCTTGAATTCGCTTTGTCCAAAGTGAAAAACACTACAGGAGAATTATCTGTTTCCATGGTGAGCAGAACAAACTTTGCCTGTGTCTTTTTAAGTGCTTAATTTCTGCAGTGTTATAGGACTTACTGTGCCAAGCTCAACGCTACGTGGGGAGAGCCTGACAATTGCAACAGGGCTGTAATCAAATTAAATGGTATTTCAGAATGTACAATTTATAACTTCGTTTTTTTTTATTTCCCCAGAAATAGCTGAATACTTTATTTAGTGCAGTTTCATGTCTGTATGCAATACAACATTTGTTTTGCTGAAATCAGTACCTGAGTATAGCTAAGGTAAGATCTAGTTTATGTAAAAATTTCATTACCAAATGAAACCATCAATATGCCAGTACTTCCCCTGTGCAGCTCCCTTCCAGTTCAGCAGAAAGATAGATGCCCTCTTCTAGGCAAGCACCAGTTATGAATAAATATAACTGGTCACCAAAAACGCAACATTTAACACAATCAGAGTAACCATGCTTTAGGAACGAAATTACTCTTCCAAATTTGCCCAGCCCCAGTCTTGCCTGTGATTTTTTTCCCTCAAATATATTGGCTTTGGTCTAGATAAATAAGCACATGGAGTAGAAGAGCTTTCCAGACCTGCTGTGAACATAATTTCAAGGGCTTCATGCAGGTGTAGACACTTGGCTTAAGAACACTGGATAACCAAACTTGCAGTGTTTGGCCATATTATGGAAGGCAGAGATAGGCATGCACAGAAGCCTGTCAGGTAAACAAATTCACTATTAGCCCAGCTCCAGATGCCAGAAAAGGAAATGCTGTGGTTTTCTTTTTCTTTCAGAGATATCACTGATATCACCTTGTGGACACTCTCTTTGCAAGAATGGTCCTTCTACAGGTCTAGCACTAAGGCTCCCAAGGTTTACATCTACCTTCTAGGGACACTTATTTCTTGTTCATGACATGATTCATTCTGAGACAGAGAAGGAAGCAGGACTGCAGCAACTCTTTCTCAAGCAGGAGGTAGCTGTAGCACACTGAAGACTCCAGTTGAGCCCTGCCAAGGCAGGCTATCATGCCAACACATCTTCTACCTGCCATGCCTGCTTACCCAGCCAGCCCTCCCCAGAAGCTGTGCTAGCATCCTGATGCCTCGCTGCCAGGGAACTTCTGTCGCTTTCCAACACCTTCTCTCTGGCAGGCTTTGCATTGCTGCTGCTGCCGGGTGCCAGGGTTTGTGCTAGTTAAAGCTGGCACAAACACGAGTTGAATCTAGTCCTATAAATTTAAATAGTCAAAAGTAATTAGGTTTACATGTACTGCTGAATAAATAAATTTGCTCTTAGGCTAGGGCTTTGTATTGCAAGTTTCAGATCTGTGCCAACTGTTGTGGTTAGGCTGTTAACCCCCCCAAATCACAGATTATAATGAACATGCTGACAAACCCTAACTTTCGTGGCACAAAAGCAGCAATAATTCTCAATATTGATTAATTTAGTTAGTTAAACCTGCAGTCTAAGCTTATAACCATCCAGTGATAAATTGAGACTGACCTGCTGCCCAAGCAGGTTTTTTGATGAAGGATAGAATCAGCTTTAGGTTTCCCCAGAAATATTTGTCCATTTGCCATTTTTAATTACAGAAGGCCAGGAGTAAGGGAAAGCACAACATGGCTGTTTAACCTAGTTAATAATACCTGCAGCACCAATGGTAAGAAAGAAAGGGAGGAAGCATGAGAGAAAGTGCCTTGAAATACAGGATTTTTCATCAACTGGTAAAATAATACTTTAAAGATGACAGCTAATCAGACTCCTTTTACTGATCACTTTACCTGGTATGATTTCTAACAGCATATTTCAACAAATATTTTACTCCCCTCTGTGGAAAAGAATAGACCATCAATCCTCTTGAATAAAATTTCTTTTTCTGAACAGTGTTCATATGATGTGCATAATTATATCTACTCCTCAGTGCTTGAATGGAATCTCAGCCTAGCACTATTAGACAGTATCAAGCAGTATCTTTACACACCCTTTATATGCTATCCCTGCCTTGCAAAGGTAACTATTGCTTCTAAGAGAAATGGTTTGGTAATCTTGTGGTTTCTGTTAGTTTAAACATACAGCTATTTGTGGGAAACAGCCCAATCTAACTCAGTTCTTAAATCCTCTAAGAATTACCATCCCTTCTATCAGAATAAAAAAAAAGTGTTTCCATAATAAGTAAGAAAAAAATTGTCAATATTGATAGTGGTTTTTCACCTATTATATATCACAAGGTCTCTCAGAAGATAGAAATAAACTGCTAGCTGCTGCCAAGAATACAGGGATGATATCAAGCATTCATTTTCCAAGTCCACTGGGCCAAGAGAAGATTAAATCTGATTCTAGCCCTCTCCTCCTCCAAGAAGCATTTAACTCTTCTCATGAACAGTTGCACATTCCTGTTTTGCCACTGTACTGTTATCTAACTAGTGGTATAAAATACTTCAAGTTCATATTTCAATCTGCTTTTTTGTTGCTTAACTGAAGATTTTATTATGAGAAAATGTGGGATATGATAAAGAAAATCCGGGATTGTATGCTGTTCTTCTAGGCAGTTACCACTAGAAATGTAATCCTGCCTAAAGAGGACAAGTTGTTTTCAGACCTTTAAGCGTAACAACAATGCTGCTTTCAGTTTTTCCATTGGAACAGAAGTGATAATGCTGCTTTTCCAGTGCATTTAGTGCAGATATATAGTATAATCAGGAATTGCTGACTTAATGTGATTTTGTTGCTTGTCATTAAACATAAAATAACTCTCATACAAAACATTTTAAAAGAAATGTCATTTGATAAAAATGGGAGTGGGGGAGGAGGCGGACAAATGGCGAGGGATTACAATCTTCAAGCAAATGTAAAACCTAACAGGGTTAACACTGTCCATTAAAATTATTTACAAAGGTATTTAATGTGTCAGGACTTGGAACATAAAATACTTTCTGTTCAAAATCTAAGTAAAATTAAAATGTTAGAACCTGGCATATTCTTGCTTTTTTTATTCTAACACGCAACTTAAGGCTTACTATAAATATCAAAGGGACATGGCAGGTTTTAGTTTATAATATTCAGCTTGTGCTAATATGAAACATCATAGAAATTCAGTCACTTCCCTGCATCTGGGAGAATTTGATGGTTGTGTTTGCAGAATCTTAAACCAGAGATTACCCAGCAGCTTACCGTGAAGGGTCATGCTGAATCGGTGATACGGCTCTGGTTGCAGGCACTTTGCTGCTGCCCATCAACCCAGGAGATATGGCTGCATCCTTCCTAAGTCCTGAAGTTGTCCCTGTGGAATGAAGTGAAGACAAACCAGGCATCAGAAGCCTAGAGATTTTGGAATAGATTTTTCTCAATTCTGCCTTATTGCAGAACATTGGGACGAAAAACTGAAACAGTTTTTGAGTGAGAAATATACATAGAGAAATGACAGAGAGCTCATCAGTTCATACTACTGTGCACAGCATCCATTTCAGGACCATACAGAATCAAATCTGTAGAATAAGACACTCTTCAGCCTCCATCTTACTGTCCAGAGCTTGACAGACTTGCATGGTTATTATTCCTTAAGTGGCCCACAGGATTCAGCTTGTTTCACAGACACAGTTCTCATTACATGCTTTAAGATGTTAGTTCTCCAAGTGTAAATATCACTTCAATAGTAGTTTCATTTAAATAAATTAGAACTGAGAATCCATTCCTTCTTCCCACCTCCAAATAACTCTTGAATTTCAAAATAATCTAGGTTTAAAGGTGAAGTTTGGAGGTCATGTAGTTCAATCCTCCATTCAAACGGCATCAACAGGTTTCAGACACTTATCACATTAGGTGCTGAACGTCTCACTAATAGAACCTCTCTGGGAAACTCCTCTGGTTCCACTGTTTGACCAGCCTCACAGTCAAAAATGTTTCGCATACAGCTCATCAGAATTTTCTGAGTTGTGACTTTTCCCTGTTGTCTGTTGTGTGGCTGATGATGACTTCCAAGAAGGCTCATTCCCTCTTCTCTACACCCTCTCCTAAAGTAGCTGAAGCAAGATCCATGCTGAGTCATCTGTACTTACAGCTGAATGCACCCAGCCTTCTCAGCCTCTTGCTTCAGACCCCAGGCTGTCCTGGCTGCCTCTACCAGACTTCCTACAGTTTGTTGGTGTTGTCTGCACACTCTGGAGTCCCATATTGGACACAGCATTTTTGGACACAGTCTCACTGAGCTAACTGGGGAAAGTGTCATTTCAGCACTCTGATGACCACAGCTGTATGATTATGGCCCAGTAAGAGGTCCAGCTCCTCCATCACACAGGCACATCACTGACTCAGTGCTCTTCAGCAGGACACGTCATTTTTTTCTGGCAAAACTGCTTTCAGGGTTTTTTCAGTGTCAGTTCAACGCAGCTGAAGGACACTGGCATTTCCCTTTGCTGAACCTAAAAAAGGTTCTGTCAAATCCTTTTCACAACCTGTCCCTTGAATACTGTGCCCTGTTCTCCAGCACACCGACTGGTTCCCCAAGCCTACTAACTTGCTGAAGGTGCATCCTGTCCTGCTGCCCAGGCTGTTGATGTTAAGCAGCTAACCACTATGAACTGGCTGCCAGCTGGACTGAAGACAACACTTGAAGGCTGGTGCTTCAGCCAACTTTTCATTTGCTCACCTGAGAACTGAGTTTCATTGATCAGATTAAGTAAGACAAATAGCATAGAGGTAAATAAGAGGTGGAGGGAAATAGGAAAATTAGTAGCTATCTGATCTACCACACAAAAACCTGGATTTGAGCTTTTTTAATCTCTCCTAATTAGTTGTGTACAACCAACATCACTTAACTAGAGTCAGTATAGGGAAAACTAAACATATCAGCAAAAACTGAAGTCAAACCAGTGTTTAGACCCTCATGTAACCCTGTAATGGCCAAATATTTCTCAGCTCTGTGAACAGAAGAATTCACTATCAGCCACTCTGAAACATGAAGCAACACAAAGTCATGATTTCACCTTCAGTGTAAAATGGACAGATGTTCAGGGAATTATTTAAAAGAATAAATTGATCTAAGATTTATACAAATATATACAATTCAATAAATCCACATGTTTTAAGATGAATTTTAGACTAACAAACATTCATTATCACCCTGCTATAATGAACTGCGTTTCAGCACCTTTCAGTGAAAAAATCTCGCCTAAGAAAGAGTTAATTATCAGTGAAGGAAGTCTGGAAATATCATGGGGATATATGCTGATTGTGTGTCCCTGGTAACTTGATAGTGTGCCAATTCATGATGAGAAGAGTGGGTATGCATATAAAGACTGGAAGGCTCTTGTTTAGAGTTTTGACTTCACAACTGAATAAGAGATATTTAGAAATCATTTCACATGATAGTGGAATGAGGCAGCTGGATTTTAAGAAACTAATACCAAAGTAATAAAAACCTTGTTAACATGGGAGAAAATATTCAGTTGCTAATACAAGACAAGGCTGGCATACCGTCAACATACTACATCCACAGAAAATGAGATGTATCTCTGCAAAAAAAGACAATATATGGACTCAGAAGTGGCCAACACAGCCTCAAGGGGACTGTTCAAATATCCAAGTTTGAAAATATTACCAGAGCTCAAAACAGAAAACAAGAAAAGGAACTCAGCAGGAATTTACTGAAGCTGTTAAGCTGCACAGACATAAAGAAGAGGCAAAAAGAAATCCCAAATAAATGTATATTAAAAAAAGAAAAGTTAAAAAATATATCTTGGAAAAGGCATGCAAGTCTTTTGAGGAAAAAGAAACACTCAGGAACGGGCAAATATATAAAGATGATTAAATCAATAACATTCCCAAAAATGTCCAAGCTACTACTAATTTTAAAATATATTATGAGAAAAAAATAAAGGAAGGGAAAATTGGCAAGTAGAGGATAATGAAGACCCTGTTGATGTATAATACCTGTCTATATAAAGCTGATGAAAAGAAACTACCAGGGGGAAAAAAAAGATACAAACTCTTTAGTCTGAAGGATATATATTTCAGGGCTAAAGGGAATTAGTTAATGAATTTATGAAGTGACTGGTAATTATTTATGAAAAGTCATAGAGAACTGGGGTGATACAAATGACAGCAAATTAATTAGATTGCAGGTGTTAGAAGACCGTATGAGACTGGAAACATTGCAGATGATCTAGAGAAGCAAGGAACGTGGAAAAAGAATAGACACATTTACCCATGGAAAAAAGAAAAAGCTCTTCCACATTGTGGTAATTTAAATCCTGACACCAATGGAAAGAACCTTGAGCAGCAAAGAATCACAAAAAAACCCCCTAGATATAAGCTTGCAAGTCAAGCTACCCCCAAAGCAATTATAAATGTCTCCTAAATGGTAATAAGAATACTATTTTCAATTTGGCTAACCTGGTACAAGAATGATTTAAAGTAGATTAAAAAATCATTTGAGAAAACTCAAATACCTATTATATTTCTGTTTGAAAAACAGACAACTAAAACATTATGAAAGTGGGGAAGTTCAGCAGTCTATATTTTAGAAGTGTAAACATTAAGAATGAAGAAATATGGATGAGGCTGGTTCAAGGAGCAATGGAATGAAAGTAAGCAATGGGAAATCTAGGTTGATAATCATAAAAGAAATCTTTATGACTTGAATAACAGTAATATTCATAAGACTTAACATTTATATAGTACTTCACATCTTCAAAGCACTTCACTAATATTAACTAATTGCTCTATTCAGTTGTAGGGGAGAGTCTTCCCTCATGGGAAGAAGTTCCAGATCCTGAATCCCTAAGAAGCTACATCAGAAAAACTACTGAAAAACAAACACCATCTAGAGAAATCAGCCCCTGGAAAAGTACAGGGCTAAAATGAGCTAAAATCATTTTCCTTCTCTGGCTTTTTCTTTTGCATATGAAAAAGGGAAGTGTGCACACTATACAAAATCACGCAGACGTTATGTCCAACAAGAAGAAACAAAGGGAAAATAGTTCTTTTGTTTTGTTGACGCAGAGGTACTTCAGGAAGTGATCATAGAGATTAATACTTTAAACAGAAATGTAAGAATTGCCCAAAATTGCACAGTGCAATGCATGTCTGTTTCCCAGCCCCACAGCAAATTTTTCAAGAGCTGAAAGGAAGAGAAACACACATTTCTGTACTCCAGCACTTTTTAACTAGACAAGTTGTTAGATTTTAGTACACGTTGACATAGCTGGTGGTGACACCAATAAAAACAATTTACTGCTGAAAGGATCTAAGACTTCAGGATTGCTTCAACTGCTTAAAGTTTGCTGGTAATACTAAAAAAGTTTGACTACAAGACACAAACACTTGCTAAAGCACAGGAATAAAAACTAAGGAGCAAGCAGAACAGGAGACAAAGTCAACAGTGAGGGAATAAAAATTGATTTTCTAAGTTGATCCAGTAAGCTTCTACCCTGAAAAGAGAGCAGAAGTGACCCTTTCCACTCCAAGAGGTGAAGGGACCACATTAACAATGCTCTTCTACCTGTTACTAATCATTGTCTGGAAGAAGGAAACATGTATTTGTTACAAAATCACCCTTTCCAAACCCACTGTTGTCACAGCAAGTGAACAGTCCTGTAGGCAGGAAAGCCTTCCACTATTCCAGGATGAGAAGAGCTTCCTGATTAATAATTTTAAACCTGATACAAGTGCCTGTGATGCTCTGGAGGGACACTGCTACTGATACAGCCACCATTCCCATCAGCACAGCAAGCCCAAGGGCTCAGATCAGCACTCACACTGCACTAAGGAGTGCTTGGATAGAGTCACCATCCTGGAGAACCTACCTACAATTAGACCAGACTCATATCAGCATGAGGAAAAACAAACCTCTGTAGCAATAGGTCAGCATCTGATGGTTGAGAAGTTTTCACCTGAACATGTTTCTGTACACAGCACTGCTGCGTTCTGACCAAAAGGCCACCTTTGGGCATGTGGCTGAATGATGTTGAGTTTCATGCCTCAAGATATCACTTTGTGGATTTCATTCCCCTTTCTCACACCGCACTGAACCAGAAATCCCAGCTCAGCAGCAGATGGGAATATCCAGCAAAAGAAAGGACAGAGCCAAAGTCCAGGCTATCCAGAATTAAAAATCTTGACATCGTGTTCTGGTGATCCCTTAAGATGAAAAAACACTTTACAAGTATGTGTGTGTGCTTGCTAAAGGAGTCCAAATATATAACAGAAGGAAGCCAATTAAAGAGGTACTAAATACAGAAGACTTCAACTCTTCAGTGATTAGCGCTAGGTAATTTGCCTTGTGATAAACAACCATTCAAATCAGTAATAGACCTGAGGTTGTTCCACAGCTTGAAAGCATTCCTCTGAACTTTATCAGCTACCACAGCAAGTGCCAATGTTTGTAAGTAAAATTTTGCAAAGCAGCTCTACACCATAAAAGCCAGCAATCCCAGTAAGTGCTTGCAAAAGATGCCCACCATCTTCAGAGATCATGCTGACTGCTACAATCACTAAACCAGCATAGGTACAGCTCAGTTGCTATGTGCAATAGCCAGATGCAGTTTGTAACTTTTCCTCAGTCCTACAAAATGAAATTAATGAATGAAGAAGAGGCCACGTTGGATATTTTCCCCTGAATCTATGGAAAATAAATTACTTTTGGGGATTACCCCAATCTAAGGAACAAAACCCACCATCCAGCTGTGAAAAATCCTTGTTTCATCACTGCAGCATAGAGAAGGAGGGGGGCAGAAGGAAGAGGAAAAGAGAAGAAAAAAAAAAGATAGCTGAAAAAACCATAAAAGAAAACCATCAGTGAAAATTGCCCCTGAAACTTTGCAGAATTGTAACGGCTTTCTCTTGCTTAAATTGATTGGTGTAGCAATGTTATAAAATGACTATTAGGATTCATTGTGCACAACAGAAAGTGTGAAATGTCAGCAGATTATACAGCAAAAGTAATGGGTCCTGAACCCCTGTTAGTCAAAAATGATTTTGTTTCAAATTAGAAATTGATTTTTTTGGACACAAGCCCTTTACAGGCTTCCAACTTTTGTAGCTGTGCCTTGGAAGAGATTAACCTCAGCCACCGTTTGGGTCCAGGCTGATGATACCCTTTCGAAAGTTTCTTCACAGGGACTGCTTTTTAATGTTGGTACGGTCTTAACCAATAACACAAGTTATTTGTTCCTTTGAGAACTGCACCACATTTCTTCTCATTTTGCCATTTTCTTTATTTTTATGCTGACATATACAGCAAACTGGCTGACAAGTTAAAATAAAATAAAATTTTAAAAAAAGAAAAAAAAAAAAAAAAAGCTAGTTCATAATTGAACCAAGGATTATGTTCAAGGCTAAGCAGTGAAACATCCAAGCTGCTTTTGTTCCCAACCTTTTCTCTTCATAAGAGAGAAAAGATTGCATCTCTGCTCCTAAAGCGGAGGCACTAAGCTAAGGGCAGGATACGTTCCAGCAGTACAGACATCCCTGTGTGGCAAAATAGCAGGTTATGATGGGGAAGTTGTCATTGAAGGAGGAAAAGAATGCAAAGATTATATTTGAAGAGCAAATCACGCTGCACTTATTCTCACTGCCTTTTGGAAAAGTTAAAAAACAAACCATTGAATGAGTTTTCTAAGATTAAGAGGCTGCTTTTTTCTCTTTCATCAGGAAGACCAGACAGGATCACCACTTGTTTTGGTTTTTTTTTAATGGAGCTAACACTTTCTCTTAGGTTGCTTTAAACACCCATAAAACTTCTTTCTTTAATTGTACATTTTACTAATATTCTTTTGAACACACCAGCACAATCATGGCCCTGAAATACAGTATGCTTCCCCTTACCTTTCCTGGACTTGGTGCCTTCCCTCTTGGTCTGCATTTGAGGAGTGTGCCCATCATCCACATTTATACCAAAGCCAACCATTTTCTTCCCCGAACTGCTCCCATGACTGCTCCCTGCTTTTCTGGAATTTTTGCTCACTGGAGATGTCCTCAGTAAATAATCTTCATGTTTCAACACCGGGACACTAGGAGGAAAAAAGGATCATGCTGTTACACGACACATTCGGCCCATTAACACTGCACCCAGCTCTCTACCAACTTTTACTCTCCAGAAGCACAAACATCATGCTGCTGGTTGAGCTCTTGTTGAATCTGTTTATACTTTCTGAAAGCAGAACGCCTAAGGCTTGAAGAGTTACCAATACACTTTATCGGGAGTCTTTGGTTAGCAGCAGCCAGCAGCACCCTGACAACTGTATTTGGAGTTTTGCAGCACTGGGCACATTCCCTAAAGCATTAGGTCCTGGATTTCTCAAGTGGTTAGAACAGCACCAGTGGGATGAGGACATGCAAATGAAGATGAAGATGAAGACAGACTTTGTCCAGCACAATGGGCCAAAATTGGAAGAAAGAGTAATTTTAAAAATGTTCACTTTGCTAGAACAAAGGGGAAACAAAGAAGATTATGTGAAGAGAAATCTGAAATTTTAGTTTGTAAAAGGGAAGCAGATCACAAAATCACATAATGATTTTTATTGGAAAGGACCTTTGAGATCATCTGAGTACAACTGCCAAGGCCACTGCTAAACCACATCCCCAAGGGCCACATCTACATGTTCTTTAAAAACCTCCAGGGACAGTGAAAAGCTGATTCAAGAAGAAAATGGATGAGAAAAGAGGAGACAAAGAGGTGAGATTGATGAACAGAGGTACTTTTAAACAGGACAGAGAATGTATGAGCAAACTGGTGGGAGAGAATGCGGTGGAGAATGTGGGAGAGAAGTGCAGTACTTTGAGTAAAGTAAGGAAACAGAAAGCTGACCAGAACCATTATGGTTCAAGATGAACTTCAACACACGATCATAAACAGTGCATGGATAGAGGCAGGAGGCAAATCTGGTGTTGGTGAGCAATTATGACCTCAAGCTCTGCAGTCACAGGCATCTCAAAATGTTCTGGGCAGACAGGAGGATGACCCATATTTCTCTCAGTAAAGGAAAGCTATTGCTTTCAAATTCTGCTCTCTGGGAAATAACTACTGCTTTAAATGACAATTCCCAACATATGTAAGTCATTAGTCCCTGTTAGAAAAGGCATCTTTATAAAAGAAATTAAAAATGCAAAAAAGTATCTTTGTATTATCCATATGAAACAATACTATTTAGTCCAAGATCATGTTATCTACTTACAACCATGGAAGCAAAAACCAGCTTTCTTAAATTATTAGATTAAACAAATCTTAACAGCTGGATTCTGTGAACCTAGAGGTCTTTTCCAACCTAAACCATTCTATATTTCTATGATAAACCTTTTTCCTGTTTAAGCACCAATTTTACATTGGCAACCCAAAGACTGTCACTGAGCTTTTATTAGTTAGGATACAGCTTCATGGAGGCTGAATCACAAGAATCTTTTACCTAAAAGCTTGCACTGACTGAAGTTACTGTAGATCTGAGGAAAAAGCAGGAAATGATAGCTAAATTAGAAATTTCTCATCAATGTGCTGTATAAGACATTGTTTAATAGGGCCCACTGAGCCTGTTGGACAATTAGTATTACTCCTATATTATTAATGCAGAACAGTATATAATGGCCTATGACCTATAATAACTGACTGAAGTGTTGGATATAACTTCTCCAAATATCCTCCGTTTACTTTAGGGCTTCTAACTGTGTGACCACTAATAATCCTGCAAAGTGTTTTTAAAATTTATGGTGGACTAAATTAGTATCTTATTTGAATTATATGAAATTATTAACCTACTAATTCCTGCAACTACAAGAGCTCCAAGAAGTGGTTTTAGATCCTAGCAACTGCTTAAAGAGCCTTAAAGGTGTAATACTTGACCAAATTTCCCTGATAAAACAGAACCTGATATTCCATTTGCCTGTACCTGGGATGATTAACAACATTTAAAAAAACAGTGAGGCTGTCATTATTTGGATGCCTTTTGAGTTAAAGCACATTTGATTCAACCTACAGTCCTCATGCGAAGACAGCAACCTTTGGCTTGTAGATAAAGAGGTGATTACTCAACTGGTTCTCCTCCTGAACCTCAACTGGTTCTCCTCCATATCTTCTATGGTGCAGTTACCTCTATAATACTGAGTTCTGTTTTAAATACTGCAGTGGCAGACACAATTCAAACAGAAACAGACACCAAGAAGAAATTACATAAGCCAAGGTATAATAAATAACAAAAGAAAGTGTATTTGCATTTATAACCTAAATAAACAACTAGAGCCTCATTGTTTAGTATATAATAGAAGTCAGCTCATGCTAAAGTTTTGCTTAAGTAAGGATAGAGTCTCAAATCTTAAAATGACACTTAATCTGAAAAGTGTGCAGACCAAGGAGAGAAAGGGATAATGCAGAGAGATAAAAAAAATTCAGTAATTAACTATCTACCATAATTAAACGAAGAAAACACAAGGTAAAAAAATCTGTTTCAGAACATAATTACTCATTCACCTCTGGAATAATTAGTAAAACGAATGATGTGACTATTGCAACTTGGAAATTTAAACTCAACATATGGTCAAAAGGAATCAGCTATTTACGTCTGGAGAGATTTAGCAGCAAAAGAGGTTCTTGTCTGTTTTCAAATCCAGCTACCCATCACATCACTCAAAGGCACCACAGTTAGTAGGACTTCCTGCAGGTCACCACAATATCCATTGAATTTTCACGGCAATCCTTGAAACCACCCAACCAAGAAGACTTTCTAAATAAAGACCTTATTAACCTACCTACCCTATATACCAGGGCAGGAGATGTAGTGTGACCAAAAAAGAACGGAGTCTCAGCACTGCTGTCTCATTATGAATATCCAAGTACACCAACACCAAAGGAAAACACACCTTGGACATTCCTTGCATCCTGCCTGAGACTCATATCGCGATATCCCCGCTGAGCGCGAATGGCAAATTTTAAATGTCATTCAGGACCCATTGAATACTGCTAGTATTTGCATTCCTTAAAAAGTAGAAAAACATTAACCTTTTGTTTTATTGAATTAAAATGCCATGGAAATGCTGATGTAGTCTTCAGAGACTGAAATACTTTTACAAAGAAGAATAGCTGTCATTTATTAGACACAAAGAACAATTACTTGATAGGATGCTTTCTGACAAAAAGCAGATTTGTATTCTCATCATAGAAAAGGCATTGTAAAAAAACCCAGCACAGACCTCTGAGACTTGAATAATTTAAAGCTGCATTTGGTGCAATTTGAATTTTTCTTTAGGGAGGCAAAGTTAAATACCTTTAATTTGTTCTAATTATTTCAAATTTGCAAGTTAATTATGGCTGATCATTAAATAACAAAAAGGACTATCGTCTCCATAGAGTTTTACCTCCTACCCTCTGCATTACTTAAGCTAGATTTTAGTATGCATGAATTAACTTTCTAAATAATCACATGGTTTGACTAAATGGCTCAGTAAAATGAGCTCTGATCCTCACAATAAGCATTAATGGACATTAGAAAGGCTATTGGGACCCATGTTACTTACATTATAAGTATTTTTAATGGGGTCTTATTTACTAATCTTTATGTACTGTTCAAGTTAGGGCATCATACAGCTACATTATTCTGCTTTAATAGAGGAAAGTCAGTTCTTCAAGATACTAAAATAAATGTCCACTTAGAGCCAACTAAATTCATTTTTAAACTAATGCAGGAAAACTCTGATAGAATATAACTTGTTTTAGCTGCTGAACCTGATGAATCAATCCAGCATAATGGCAGCCTTGTTCTGAAAATGGAGTTTTGCAGATCTGTTGAATCGCTAAGCAACCCAAGCAGCTCAGGCTCTTGCCAGAGCTGTGCTTACTATCAGCATGTGATTTACCTCGCCCACGAGGCTTCCTCTCTTCCCTGCTCCACACCCAGCATTCAGCTGACTGGGTTCCTAGTCTTCGATCCCAGATTTGGATGCTCACCTTCCACTGAACTCTGATCTTTCCATGCATTTTTCAGTGGCATTCAGAGAACAAGACTATGTTGTAACTACTCAGAAACCCGAAAAGCAAGGCAATTCATGCCTCTGCTATGTATGTTCAACAGATGGCTGCCTTAATGGTACCCTACTGCACTCTGCTGAGGCAAGGGCTTGTGAGTTTAACCATTATCAAACTAACAGACTGCCGTGGTAGGTTAGCTCCAAAAGCAAACATGTTGGAATGTTATTTTCCTGTTCCATAATTTCTGTTTTAAAAATAAAATAATTAACAGTTCATGTGTGCAATCTGCTGCAATTATATCAGGCCAAGAATGCATAACACTTAATGATGCAAAACTGGTGATAAGTAGACAACCCAAGCAATACGTTTTTGTAGCTGGAACCTGAATTGCCATTTCAGATGCAGTTTGACAAACAGGCTGAAAATTGCTTCCTCCCCTGCCACTTTGGCTGGGAGTGTTTTCCAGCCAGATCAGTTTCCAGAGTCAGTTCAGTATAAAGCAGCAGCACTACAAGTACTGGGACAAAAGAGAAGATGCCAGGATCTTCTTTTCAGTAGGGGTCCAAATTTAGATCAGTTCACATCAAGCTTGTTATCAAACAGCACTTTGGAAAACCACCTGTTCCAAAGAGGGGCTGCTTGGGGGGTTGTTTGTCTGCATAGCAAATAAAAAAAAATATTTCTGGGGAGAGAAGAAGCACTGTAGACTCTGTATGCATGGGCCTGAAAAGAAATGTCAGTGGTCTACAGAACAATCACAACTTTTCCAGTCCCCTCAAGTGGAGCTGAGGAGAAACATATCAGAACATACGAGCCAGCACAGCAGCACACGGGAAAAGAGAAGGGAGATTGATCTACTTGCTACTGCTTTGTGCAGGCTGCACAAATCCACAGTGCAGCTGAGCAGAGCTGGAAGGGAGGCAAGAGAGATGCAGGTGAGGAGGAGAAGCACAGTGTGAACCTCAGGGCAATCTCTCATCTCTGAATGCCATCACCCTTCCCTTCCTAAAAAATACTTCTTTAGTGTAGCCTTTTTTCCTCCCTTTAAGAAGCAGGAAAAAGTCCTATTCTAATACATTCCTTGAAGACCATATTCAAGCCCAGAGTGAGATTTCATGGGCCAATTATGAAATCTGGCATTTTGGTGCTTATGTTAGATGCATCAGCATGTTAATGGCACTGCTGGGATCTAGTGAATGTCAATAAGAAACAGCTGCTTTCCTTTCTAGAGAGCATGTGCATTTAAAGCTTTGAGATCACAGAATCAGAGAATAGTTTTGGTTAGAAGGAACCTTTTAAAGGTCCCCTGGTCCAATCACCCTGCAATGAGCAAGGACATCTTCAACTAGAACAGATTGCTCAGAGCCTATCCAAAGTGATCCTAAATGTTTCTAGGGCTGGGGCATCCACCACTATTCTGGGCAACCTGCATCTCTATTTCACCACTCTCACAGTGAAACATTCCTTCATCATATCTAACTTGAATCTGCCCATTAAGATGAAAAGCGTGACCACTTGTCCTATAGTTATAGACCTGTTCCAAAGTCTGTCTCTATCTTTCTTAAAAGAAACCATTTTAACCATTGAAAAGGTGCAGTCAGGTTTCCCCAACACCTCTCCTACCACTGTCTTCAGGACCACATCCATCCCCCTTCTCACATATTTTTTTAGGCAAAAAGCAGGAGGGCAGGGACAGGTAGGGAAACACTTCAACAGTCAGTGAGAGTTCTGAAACTGAAATATAAATATTATCAAATCTGCTTGTAATAAAAGAATTTTTCATCACAGAAAATAGACAGTGATTGCCTACAATCTACATGTTATTATGCAGACAATATATTGCTGAGCTGTCATGCAGAGATTTCATCTCTTACAGCACTCTTCAGGCTCAATGCCCTTGAATCCAGTAATGCCCATGGCTGTGTCAGGTTTCTCTGTTGTTTTTTTTTTTATTTTTCCCCCCCTGTTGAGCTCTCTCTCTCTCTCATCTACTGCATTTGGTTTACTTTTCTCTCATCTTGGAGTAGATACACTTGTACCTATGCTAAAATTTTTTCCATATCTGAAGGTACCAAGGTACAGCAATAGCACAGCTTCCCCAGACCACTCTTTCAGGGACCAGTTCCTTCTCCATTCCCTAAGTAGCTGGTGCTCAGATATTTAATTCCACCAGCAAGCATATTCTCTTAATTAGCAATGACCTATTAGATCATACCAGCTATAGGTGAAACCCTAGCCCCACTGAATCAATCAGAATACTGTCTTTATTTTCAATGAAGTCAGGACTTCACTTAATTTACATGGTTAGAGGTTCATTTGTAGCAAGTATTAAGCTAAATTTAACCTAGAATTATATTCATGCCTTCTCTTTGAAGCCCTCTCCTGCCTCTGGTTTAAGTTCACCACATTTCAACTTCCTACCAGCACCTTTCCGACATATCTGAGTTTCCCTAATAAACAGCACAATTACAGCTGTGATTACTTTTCTATCTTTTCTGAATTCAAAGAAAATTCTAGCATAAAGGGTGTCAGACAGTCACAGAGAAATAGCCATGGGAAACAGACTGGCCAAGCTTTAGCAGGGCAAAATTCTGTGACTGTTTGTTTGGCCTTTCTTACAGAGCAGAGCAGAGCAGCTGTCGTTCCAGCAAACTCTGCTGTCAGCCTTCACAAACGAAAGTCATGTAAATGTCAAGTCACAAGTATAAAAACAATCCTTCCAAACAGTGTCTATCTGAAAAGCCTGCCTGGCTGTCACCAGTCAAAGCACCGTGAGGAATGATGCAAAACCCTGTTTAGGATAAAGTTTTTGAACCAAATCTAAACTTTTTCAGTACATCAGGCAGCATCACTCTCTCCTTCAGAAGGAGAATCACATGCTCTTCAGCAAAGTGAATGCCTTAGTGCCTTATCCAGCATCACTAGTGTCTGGCTGAGAGCCAGCCCCAATCACAAGATACCCATCGAAATGCCATATGCAAGCTATCTCCTGAACAAACATGCTCCAAATCGGATTGTAATTTGGTTGTGATAAAGGCATAGAGGAACAACACATCATCTCTCCTCTGCTTGGCTCTCCCAGTGCAAAAGGCTTCACAGTGGATGGGCTGCATTCCAAAACAGACTGTGGCAGAGATGGGTTTGGGTGTGCAGGTAACCACCTCATGTCTTTCTTTGCTAAGACTATTAGTACACAAGCACTCTCTCCTCTACTGAAGTTTCCAGACAGGCTGATAGGTGTTGATAACAGCAGCTTTCAGTAAATGAGCAGCAATTGCAAAAGCCCTTTTTCTGATCATGGATCACATATGGAGTTTTGGAGGATCAGAACAGTTGAAAAAGACACAGCAACTACAGTTGCTTCTGTTCATTGACAAAGTTACACTTGATTGATGCTAAGTTTCAAATCTTCAAGATACCAGTAGGATAAATTTTCACACCTGGTTTCTAAGTGATGAAATGAAGGAACAAAATTTCAGATTTCTCACACCCATGCAAATGAAAATTAATAACCATTAAACTGAGCAAACAGACATATCCCTAACGATACTGAGGTGACTTTCTAGGTCACTAACAGCTCCTCCTCTTAGTATCAGGGAGCATGTCACAGGGAAAGCCTTTCATAAATGCATCAAATTCCATAATAAACACAATTACAATTTTTATACTGTCTATTCTTCTGAGGCTGCAGAATCTGATTTCTCTAACCAGGAACCATTACCACTGAAAACAACACAGAAGCAGGATCCATATTTTTCCATGTAATTTCTGTCCTCTTATTTTAATCAACTTTACCTGTATGACAGGATGACTGAATCAACTATGTTAAGCACAGGTTACTGCAGGTTTTTAGGGTTATAGTCTGCTAGTGTAAAAGCCTTACAAATGGGGCTATTCAATCTGGAAGCTGCAGTGCTTTACTTATTCCAAAAAGCCATTTGACTCCTCTGCCAAATACAAACCTTACATGGGTTTTGATTTTTGATAAAAACAATCAAGTTAGAATTTTGCCAGGCCTGTAACTACAAGTGTACATGGCATCCTAAATATTCTCATACTACAACATCTTTTAAAATGGTGCCACAGACTATCCCAGATAAGTTAGAAATACCCTTCCTGATGCATCTTCACACTTCATTGGCCTTTTTTCCATGATTAAATCACATCTGTGGGACATGGTCACTCTACGATTAAAGAGTATATTAATGATTTACCACTACACTAGTACTCATCCATATTATATTGCTTAGTAAAATGAAAACACTGAGATTGTTTATTGATCTGCTTTAAAAAAAATCCCATAGCCTGAAAAGAAGCAAATAGAGAAGTTGAGACTTTGGACTTTACTCTGATTAGTAGATTACCATGCCCAACAGATGCAGATTTGACAAGATAGCTCCTGGTAAAGATTTAAAATAACAATTTCAGCCACTTCAGTCGCCTTAAATTCACTGAAGTTACATATTTCACAGGGCATGTTTGATGGCTAGTGACTGTAAAATCAAGTATTTATTGCAACAGCAATACAGAGTTAGATGCCTTAATAATGGCATACAACTATAAAAACCATGGCCCTGGGCCCCACAGAAAAAGCAACATACTAAAGATTTCCCTGCAGTGCATATATTTTATGTGAATTTGACAGCACCACCAAATACTGACTCAACCAGGATGTTTAGGGAACAGATTTAACACGTTTTTGCACTTGTATTTAGAAAATATTCAGACATAATACAACTGAAACCAGATGGAAACCACTGCCTCACTAAAAGTCAGGTACCATTGAGATATGTATTGGCATTGCTCTGATACCCATTATCAAGGGGAAGAACAAAGGGAAGAGATCTTGAGACAAGGCTCCTTGCCGTGAAGCTCTGGGCAGATTTTTGCCAGTTCCCAGCCTCTGGAAACCCTTTTGGTCCATACACAAGTGATTTTTGCCATCTTAGATCTACCACTATTGATTTTTGGGCATGAAAGTCTACCTTTGCATGCGTTTGTCAGAACCTGGTGGAAACATCTGTCCAAAGCAGGAGCCACGAGTGCTGCTCTGACACTGGATTCAGCAGTTTGCATTATTTGGGCTGCCAAACCATCTCAGCCCTACTGAGTCCACAGCTGGTATATAAACTTAGCCCATCTCTCAGAGACACGGTTTGCTCAAAAAGGATGCAAAGATGTAAATGGAGATTAAGGAAACACAGAGATAAAAAGAAAAGAAGGATTAACTATGCATTGATCAAACAGAAGGGCAGTAGTTACACAAAGAGGTAAAGTCTGGCACTATTGATAGAAGACTGAAGGCACTTGCAAATTGTTTTGTTTCAAACTCTTGTGTGTGCTAGAAGCCACACAGAAATGTTTCCGTAAAGAGCTGATAGCTTGTCACTGCAGTAGAGGTCTAATGCTTTTCTCTCCAGATCACCAATGAAATCTCTTGGGTATGGTTTAGATTTTAGGTGGATTTACCAGGCACAGACCATCTTTGTGATCAGTGTGAAGAAACACATTAGTTTGAAATTCAGCAAATTAGGATTGAGGGCTGGGAGGGGAAAAGAACACTCTTAAAAAGCTGAGGATAAAAAAAAAAAATTAAAGATAAAATGTAAAACAAGAAAGGCATTGTCAGAACACACAGATGGAGGCAGTGGTTCTAAAAGACAGAAAGAATTAGGGAATGCAATAGCCAGCAAATGCTGCTGAAAGTTAATCCAACACAAAAAAAACCTCTGAGTGCCACATAACTGACAGAGTAAAGTAGAGGTGGTGGCAGAGAAAATAAAATAAGAAACAGTTTTATGACTTCTAACAGACAACTGGCCCCTGAAGGTGAATTTAAAAGAAGCAAAGCAGACAAGACCTGAAGAAGCAGCCAAGATACCCATTTGGAAGACTTATTTTAAAGTAGGTGAATGAATATTGAGCAGTTAAAGAAGACTTTAAAGTAGTCAAGGTGCAAGAAGAAGGACTAAAGCAAGGGGTGGTTTTAACTGTTGACACAGCAAAAGGATTTTTTGGCTGCCAAGAGAAGGAAACTGCAATAGCTGTCAGCAGCCCAGATGCATCCAGAGAAGGAGAGTGATTCTGAGGTTATGAATCTGAGTGGCAGGAAGGATGTGGCATTATCAAAATCAGAAGTGAAGAGAGATTCAGAAGAAAAAAGTAAAGAGTTCTGTTTTGGCCAGATTAGGAATGATCTGAAGGCAAAACAACTGGGATTATGTGTCAGGGAGGCAGTCAGATATGCAAGACTAGATGGAACAGAGCAGGAGGTTTAAGAGTTATTGGCAGGGAGATGATAGCCAAATCCGTGTAACAGGATGTTGTCATCCAGTGGGTACAGAAATCTCCAGTCAAATCAAGGAGTGACTAAATCCCTTCCCTGCCACCTCACAGAGGTTTCTACCTAGTTTCAAATGAAATTATCTAAAATAGTGCTGCAAAAACATGCATTAAAAAACCTGACTTTCCATAAAATCTAAAGATCATACTGTTTCTAAAACTAGGGCAACCACTAAATGAAAGTTAACCTGAACAATAACTTTAGCTAAACTTCAGGTCACATGCATTTAATATAATGAGATGAGGAATATGAAAAGGCCATTCATAATGGAATTCATCGAGTTAGGAATGCCATGCTTAGCTGCCTTATAACATATAATTAATGATCCTATAAAAATCCAGCAGTACAAACTCTCCTGGCTGCCCGCAGAACTCTTCTTTATGCTGGGTAGGGCAAGCAAGCATCTGCTTCCACAAATACTGCCCTTTGAGAAGCTCAAAAGCTTTTTTCAAAAAAAGCACATGTTTCATCAGGGACCACAGTGCCATTTCCATGACACGCTGAGCTTTGAACCATTACCCAAATCAGACCATAGCATTTGGCAACCCAGTATACATCTGTCACGACAGACTGGTTAGTGGTCAAATGTTAAGAAAAAGTCATTAACTCTCTTCCATTGCTTCTAACACCCCACCTTCCTCCAGATTATTTATAATCCCCACTAAACCCACCCTCTGTTTATAGTCTTCTAACACAACAGTGAAATACATACTGCCTGGAGATCTGCGTTGCCTTATACCACTCCCAACCATTTGGTACAACAAAAGATGTTCTCTCTCCATCAAAAAGCCTGATTCCTCCTGAAGCATTGATGCTCAAATTCAAGGTTAAAGGATTAAGATCTGAAGCACTGGGTACTAGAGGAAATGAAGCCAAATATCGAAAGAAACGCAAAAATCAATCCTCTTCACTGCAGGAGCAGTGTGAAGAACAAATCAGCTAGACTGAATCTAAAATTTTCTCTGCGTGGCTCTCAAAAATTAGCACTTTTATAAATATAATGGGTAGTCTGCAAAGCCTCAGCACCCGTGCAAAGCCACAGAGTTCAACTCAATACATCAGTATGGTCTGGGAAGTTTTATGCCAGAATAATTCAGTGGCAAATACACAAAGTCCACTTCAGAGAGAGCAAGAGCTGGGAAGTAAGTGAGAGCACATGTGTTGTTATCTTTATATGTGCTCTGCAAATCTGCAAGTGGCAGAACCTAATATTTACTAAAGTTTCCCTTTTGCTTCAAATCTCTGACTGCTGAAGTGCAGCCAAGGTCGCAGGAGGGGTGGGGGAGTGGGTTTTAGCTTAGTGTAGCTGTGATCATGGGCAGAACAGCAGGGTACAGAGGATTTCTTGCTTAACTTTGTAATACCAATAGCTTTTGTTCTTAGTCCTGCCCCATCAGTTCTGATATAAGCTTTAAATGGCATGAAAGTTGTCCGGGTGGCTTTAAAATTTCCCGATTCAAAACTACCTTCCAGAACATTTTGTTTTATGAGGTTTTTCTTAACTTTTCCAACTGATAAATTTCTGGGACATATGACTGTCTAGATTAAACAAAATATTCTCTTCATCCAAGATTACACATAAAAATAAAAAGAAACAAAACAGTATGTCTGAAAAAGTAATCCACTCCAATTTATAAAAATAGAATTCAGGTTTTCAAAATTCAATTCAGGCAGTAAACTAACAGTGTCTACATTTTCCCATAAAGGAGGCATCTGCAAATGACTTGCAAAAAATGTCTCTCACTGTCTGCAAGTGTTGGCAAGGAATAAACTCCTTCAGGAGATGCATGCATTTCACATATTTCAACTCAAAGAAAAAATTCTTCAAACATTTTCAGTTTTGATGTAGGATATTACCGAACCAAACCCAGGCAGAACACTGGCAGCAAACACAAGTTTTGTGAAAATACCGAAATGTATCTTTTTTTTTTTTTTTAAATTGTTTTCACCAACTGCCCTCCTAAGCTTAGCAGTGTTTCTAATACCTGAGTGTCTGTGCTTTTTGAAGACCTCACCTACAGGCTGAGTGTATCTGCCTGTGGAAACCACTTATGGCATTTCCTTTTTACATCTTACACCTCCAGCCACACAGTAGGCTTCCTGCTAAAGGTTACTTTGGACTGCAGTGGGAATGATGTAATACTGCTGTGTGCAGCAGACATGATCATGAGAACAGAATCAGAATAATTCAGGTAAATGTTAGATAGGCAGCTTGAAATCACTGTTGCAGTTGAAAGTAAACCTGAAAATTAGATTAGTGAAGGAACCAGGTCAGCAGAAATGAACTCTACTCTCTCCAGTCTGATAAGGATCACTGCCTACCCTAAAAAAAAAAACCCAACTGTAAATGCATGCATAGGTATATGTAAAAAATTTCCATACACTCCTCTTTATGCTTTTAGTAACAACATCAGAACAAAAACCTTCACCCTGTACAAGAAAACCTTCTACCTTCAGAGTCTGCACGTGGCACTAATGAAGCAGAAATGTGTGTCTAAGTCTGACTGTACTCTCCCATACGTCACAGCAGACTCTAGCAGCCATCTGTTGGAAGGATGCTGTGCCTATATTTAGCCAGACACCACCACGAGAGAAAGAAAAACTCATATCTGCACCTAATTCAGTGTGTGCACTATTGGCAGATCTGCAAGCACCAGTTTTTTTTACCGGCCAAACAAGTGTTCGCTCCACAAATATCCTCTCTAAAAATGATACAAACTTCAATGTAAAATTATCTGGAACAAGAAAGTAACTTGGTTGTTAAAAGGAGCACTAACAGGTGGGAAAGCAGCTTCCAGATATACAGATTTTATGGGCCATTTGCAAGCACAGTTGATTTCATCCCAATTTAATGTGCCAGTCTGCCAAAACAATAAACAGAAAAAACCCAAAAATCCCAACAAACTATATTCAGTACATTTCTAAAAGTTGGCCAAGTCCTATTCAGATACACCTCAAGAGACCATAGACAACTGAGAGATGACCTGAACCTGGGAGTCTTGGACGAGCCAGTTGCAGCCCTGGTGAGTTTCTCCTTCAGCAGCTTGGGACCTGGATACACCTCAGGCCCTGGGAGGTGACGTGCTGGAACGAAGAACTGAAAAGTAAACTCCTCATAGGAAACCAAATGGGTGCTACCACTGTTTTTCAATTCTCTTCTCCTCAAAAACAGGAATAATTGGGCCAGCAAAATCAGGCCAGCAGTAGCAGAGCCATGTGATTCATTGTGATTTTTATTTTATATTTAAATTATTTGGAGGGGGGAACTGAATGAACAAACCTGGATATGCCTGGGACAGCAGGGGGAGCTGCGAGTCTGCATTCCTCTGCAGGTCTATTTAATTGCATTGAATATTTGGACAAAAGCACATCACCACAGAAAGATGCCTGCATGTCTAACAAGCCTCAGAAAAGAGAGTTCATAACAAAGTATTAAACAAGGAGCAACAGTTAATTGTCACCTTCTCTCACTACATAATAAAAATAGTTACATCATAAACATAAAAATCTTTTAAAAGACCCCTGACAGCACTCCCTTCTGGAAATATCACCATAGCAATGAGCATCCAAGTACAGGGGAAGTACTACTGAATCCTGTGCTTGATATTTTTGAGTAACTAAAAATACAAACTGGCAAAAATATGCATGGGTGATGTGGAATGAGGCACACAAACATAAAGAGCTTTCAATGAAATTAAAGATGGCAAATTCCACCTGCAAATCTTTAATACACCAAGAAAAAATGCTTTCACCAGGTAGCATACATTGAATGAGTGCCTGTAGATAATTGTAAACACATCTGATAGCTGCTGTATCCAACAATTCCTATTTAGATCACTTTGCACACAGGTTTGTGTAGAGGCTCAGTGGCAGAATTGTGTGAAATCCAAGGCAAAGATGCCCATTAGAGAGAAGGCAATAAAGAGACACACTAGCAGAGCCTTATAGGAAACATAAGACTTGGAAAAGCAGGGAATCTTGAATGTTAAGATTCAGGCACACAGCAGCACTCTGGGGAGGGGTGCTTGCAAAGTGAAAAACTGTCTCCTCAAGCTGGTGCCATTAAATACTTCTTATTTCCATGCAATTCAGATCAAAGTTAAGATTAAACGAAGGAGGGAAGAGTTTTAAAATTCCTTTCCCAGATGCAGATGTCAGGAGCACACACAAAAGCAGGTGCCGGGTGTATTGATAATACTGAATACGCATGGAGTGGGTACTTGAGCATGTACCAAGCATCTGTGTCTGGGAGATGGAAAGCACTTTGTAAAAGGCTGTTTTATGCTAAACAAATGCATCAGGTTATGTTTTTATTTTGAATATTTTAAAGCATCTTGTACATTGGGGCAGACTTGAAAACAAATTATACAGACAACTTGCCATTAATTGCGCAAGCTACCAACTCCGTAGCTGCAAATGGTCTGTGGGCTCACTTAGGAGCACTCCAAGCTACTGAAAACCATCCTCAATAAAACCTGCTCTGACTACTGCACCTTAGAGAAATGGAGATCCCAAATCTGAAGGTAGTTCGGGTCCCAAATGCTGGCCCAGCTGCAGCTAGGCAAAGGGACAGGCCCATTTCTTCTCAACATTAGGGAAGGGACAAATTCAACACTGCAAATTCCTACCAGAATAGGTATCCAAACAGGCTGAGATGGACAATGCTTGCTGACAATGACAACAAAAATACCTTAATAGCACATGTAGAAAGAAGAGAAAGCAAAACAGGCACCCTTTGAAAATCTGGCTATAATTTGAAGTGGCCCCTGAGATCAAAGTTTTCATTTTCCCAGACTATGAGGGTACTTTTCTGTATCAGAAATCAAACTCTGCACTGTATTTGCTTGTGGAATCTTTTTTGCTTTCTTCAATGAGGGAAAAAATTAATCCCTACAGGAGATGACAAGATGCCTTTTAAACTACATACTTCATTTCTGACTACAATTACCTTTCAATAGTCTGGCACAGCTGCATGCTTCTATTTGCCTTTTTTTTTCATTAAGGGTTCCTCTATTATTTGTACCCTTCCTATAGCATTTATGCCTGGCAGTGATGCACATTCCCTTGTCTACAATTCTTCCTACAGATAGCAGAGGATAAATTGCAATTAGATTTTTGTAATTGTAGATAATTAACTCAAAATGAGTTGTTAATTATAGAGAAAAACTAATGTTTTTTCAGTTCTTGATTATATTATTTATTTTACTTCTCACTTCAGTAAGTTTCCTATTTTAAAGGTATTTCACTATTTCCTTTAAAATACCAGGATATTTTTAAAGTAAGTTCTGCTTATTTGAAGACTGAAATCAAGTTCTGTGCTGTGAGATTTGCTAGAAGATCTCTCATGTATGAACTGGAAGTCAAAGAGGGCTGATTTTCCATTAGTGCTCTGTTGGCATTTGCTGTAACAAGAATTGTTTGATAGGTCAATTAAAAACCAAACACCACCACCACAAAAACAAACAAAAAAAAAAAAAAAAAAAAAAAAAGTCCCACATCATAAAAAAAAAACAAACTAAAAAATAAAAAGGCAGAAAAAACCCACCAAAAGAGACAGTTAAAAAAAGAATGTATTTTTACCAGCTCTTCCTCCTTTCTAAGACATGGCCACACACTCACACACTCTCCCTCTCTGTACTGAAGAAAACATCACTTATATATTCAAATGCATAAAGGAGATAAATGGACTTGTCTTCAATGGCCTCTTTAAGCCTTACATTAGAGTAAATTATTTAGGGACCATTCATCTGGTAACCTTTGCAAAACTGAAGATGGCATATAAGAAGAAAAACTTCCAAGTGTTTTGCTGCCAAACTTTGTAACCAGCTGGCATGGCACCTTGAGACTGCTCAAACACACAATAACTTTGAAAAATTACAGTAAATTAAACCAGGGGAATGAAGATAGGGTGGGGAACCTTTTGAAATCTGGGACTCTCATTTTGTTAACAGCACAGGTTTTCTTCATTTTCCCTGTTAGAATATGGAGATATTTGCAGGGTTTTGGTTGCCAAGAAGCTCTGCAGATGTTCTAGGTTACATTTTTCCTCCAAGGGGCTTAATGCTGCTGCATCTTAAACATGTCATGACTCTCCATCTTTTTTGCTATAGTGATAATACTTTGATCACTTCAGTTTGTGTGAAAATGAAAGAAAAAAGCATCCAAATACAACAAAGATATGCCAGTAACTCACAGCAGCCAAACACCTGGTTAAGCAGTGAAGAATTCCAAGAAAACTAACAACTCCTGCTGTTCTGGAGAAAAAAAAGGCTTATCCCTTTTCAGTGGAAAGGGATCTCAGAAACAAAAATAAATTTAGTATAACAAAGTTAAAAAATAAGAAAAAAATAAGGTATTGGACTCTTAGTTTATAAATGAATTATCAGTTCTTCCAGTATTCTCAGAACAGAGAAGTTTATTACTTTAAAGCATTCTCTTCTTGCTAAAGAAGAAGTCATTCAAAGCACAGCTGCTCATCTTGTCCACCATTCTTTGGTCAAAAGAACACCTATAGTTACAGCACAGAGCAAGAAACTGTTACTTTCTGAAAAAAGGAGAAAACCTTGCCAATTTTTATTTGTTGCTTTCCTAATAAGCCTGAATCTTTTTCCAGTGTTAACTTGAATGCGACAGGGTAGGACAGAAGGAAAGTACAATAGTGTACTGATTGAAGTTTTAAATAGCAAGCAGGATGGAGATAAAGAGCTAAATATTGGCTTAACTCTGCTTCCAGTTTTTTCAGTGGTGGTTTGCTCTGATCACACTGAAGTAGAGGTGCAATGAGAGGTAAACAAGTAACTGTCACTGACCATGGAAGATCTATTTGAGAGTTAAAGGATATTATGTATTTTTTACATCAGGTCCAAATAAAGACCAAAGAGATGTTCTGATCTTAATTAAACAATAACAAGCAGCACCTAGAACAAAGAACTAAAACTAAGATTTTGTGAAAACTCCATTTGGCACTGGGCTAAGAGGTGGCACACAAAACCTGAAGCCTCTTCAGGAAGCCACCTAAACTTTGAGTAATAACAGGTCAGCATAACTATTGAGTTGACTCAAAAAACACAGCAGCCAATGAATTTTACCCTTCCTGCAGAAAAAAAGCTCTTAATCTGAAACAAACACATGAAAAAATACACTTGGCAGGCAACAGCACACTGTCAAGAAGATATACTGACCCTGTGAAGCACTTAGAAGTGAAGAGAGAAATTACCTTAGCCCCATGCTGCTGCCATTCATCATCAGAGCAAGATCTCTGGGTGCTTCAGCAATGGGCATATCTTCTAAGCCAGGTACATGGCCTCTAACCCTGGAAAAGACAAGTTAGTTGCTTCCTCAGCTGTTCAAATCACACCAGAACTTGCCACTAAAAGGTGACCTATGTGTCTACAAATGGGGCACTTTTACACATTAAATGCTTTAACAATTATCCTCAAACTTTCAAATATACTTTTGCAATGGAAGTCTGGTTCAGGCCCAGTGCTTTTGCTTCTAAAGGTTACAACTGGGACAACCCTAGCCAGTGTAACTCAGTTGAGTATTAGCATTTCAGCACTGGATGGGAAAACAATAGGGAAAAAATCTGCAGTCTTTTCATTACAGAAACAGAAAATTTTCATTCACAGATTAGAGCACCAGAGCTCAAAGGCATAATGCGTAAAAAGCATAGAACAGAATTTGTATAAGAGGGTTGTGTGCCCTCAAACCATGGGCCCACAAACGATGCTCTATTCTGAACAGATCACTCCACCTCCTCCTTTCTCTCCAACAAAGACAGAAAAGTCAAGATAGAGGTATTTCTTTTTTATTTGACTTAAATTCCTGTTTCTAAGCTTTGCTTTTACTTGGCTGCTCCAGTGAGGCTTGAACCAGGAGAAGCCACTGAACTGCACATGCACACACACTATTTTTTGACAGTGGAGCAACTATTTCACATAGAGAGTGGCTGCAAACTGAAAGAACTACTGTCACCTGAGGCTAAATAGAGAAATGTGGAAAATTAAAATAAGTTATGATGCAATGTGGCAGAAAAAATTATCAACTCACACTTTAGCTAAAAGATTAGGAAAGTTTTTTGCCAATAACTGCAAGTGGTCAGACCTCTTATTTGTCATTCAATGGCAATGGATCTTAACCAGCACTCCACACAGGCAGAAGGACAGAAAAAAATAAACATTATCTGGAAAATAATTTTTCTTGTATTGTTTTTTATGCTGTTACGATGTATTAACTCAGTTAGAATCTCCTAACAATGAAGCAAAGGGTTTTTGAGCTTAACTAAACAAATTTTTATTGTTACCAGTATATAAAATTACTCTGTTACCAAGTGCAAAATGAATTATATATTTGGAACTGAAACAGAACGGTGATGCCTAAGAGATTTACCTCTAAATATCAACCATTTAGTTCTAAAGATACTGAAATATTTTTAAGAGAAAACACATCATATTCTAGGTTTTTTTTTAGAGAGAATATGGCAAATCTGACTTCACATGCACCTGTGAAAAGAGATGACAAAATTGCACAGTCCTCAGATTGGTCATATATGATTTTTTCATAGAATTCTTTTTAGGTAACTAAAGCTCTGCAAACCAAAAAGGGCTTTTTTCAGAAAAAAAAAAAAAAGTAGCTACAATAGATATAATGGTACTAACAACAACATCATTACAGATATTTAAGGTGCATTTTTTTTCTGAACTTATGCCTCCAAACCTGAAAAATTTCCATTAGGAAAAAAAATGTACAAAAAAACTCAGTTTGTATGTCCTTCATATCAACTTGTTTTTCATTAGAGGGATGCATGCATAGAATTAAGGTATTTGATGATTAAGAATCCATCTGTTCCTACTTAATTCTCACCTGAAGTCATAATCCTTTGTTAGCAACTTCAGTCATTTTCAACACACACATTTGTGATTTCCTCTAAGACAGGTACTTTTAAAGCCACACAAACACATTATTTTCAAGGTAAACAACAATCCAAAAGACAAACAAAAGACGACCTAGATTACAGTACTCTCTTTTACAGTCTGAAAAGTAACCAGGGGGCTGAAATGAAGAAGGAAAAGTGATATATTCCTCCATGGTGGTTACAGTACATGGATGTAGGAAGTGGGTCATCTAATGCAGACTCTCATGGGGTGCTGTTAGCAGCTGCCATATTAAAACAGTATAGAAATATCTATCCCTGTGAAACACTCCTACTGCCTCTTCCAAAAGACTGCAGATTTTTCCCTATTGTTTTTCCTTTCTAATGCTGAAATGCTAGTACTCAGCTGAGCTGCAATGGCTAATTTAACCTGTTTCCATTCACTGTTCTGCTCACTTTAATAACATCATACCAAAAAAACAGTTGTTCCCTCTTTCTCAAAGACTATTTAGATTGACAGAAAAGTGTTACCTTCTGCAACAAACTCACAGGCCTTTCATCTCACATTTCTATGGCTGCTCCATATCCCTTCAAGTTTTAAGCACATAATGGGCCCCAGTCTTGGCATTCTCCCTTTTCACTAACATCACTGGAAAGAAAGTGTCTTCACTACACTGCGCTCCCTTCCATTTCATAAATATATGGGGGAAAACCCCATACATTTTTATATATTCCATATATAGGAAGATATATATATATATGTGTGTGTGTGTGTCTGTACATATGTAATGATCTTCATCTTTTCTGTAAAACACATTCTTTCCAGTCCCAACCTAGGTGAGTGCAACACTTCAAAACTGACCTTTCCAAGGAAAGAAGGGAGAATGCCACATTTATGTCATCCATGCTCACACTGCTCTCTTGCCAAATATCTGTATTCCTTTCAAGTGCCTGCACTAAGATCAACCTCTCATTTTCTTCTGCTGCTTCTCTTTTCCAACCTAGTCTTTTAGCAGTGTTTTTCTTCGGCCTTTCTTTCTACCACATACTGTTTTCCTCTGCTGCTTTCCACAGCTGTCATGCTGCTTCCCAACAGTATACACTAACAAACTAAAGTCTCCTCTCCTCTGAATCACTCTTAGAAATTGTGCCATAAGCCTTGCCTGTCTTGTTTTATTCTATTTATTGTTGCCTTGTTCTTTTCTCCCACTTAAATCAACTATTGCCCATGGGCTTATTAGAAATTTTAGAATTTTTTTTAAATTGTAAGTCTCAAAATCACCTGTTATAATCCATACAGGATTGGTGTAGTTGCTGTTGTTTTAGGAGCAGTTTTGCTTCTTGCTTAGTCAATAAATGTTGGAGTCGTTCCTTTTCAATTTCCAGCTCCATTTTTTGAAGAAGCAGCTTCTGCCTTCTTTCTTCATACAATCTTTTAGCCAACTCTGTTTCCTTAGGGCCTGAGTCGGTGCTGTGATTCAGCCTAGAACCTTGACAGAGCCTGGAATGATCATCGGTCTTGTTAACTGTCCCCGAGTGTTTTGTAAATACCTGGCTGACATAGCAGCTCTCTTCCACTCTCCCTGAGCTCTCCACATGCTTCCAGGCACAGCCATGACTCACTTGCTGAGGGCATATACTCTGAAATTCACTTGCCCTCTGGTCCATCTCCTGAGCTTGCTTTACGTGGTGAGGGCTCCTCTGCTTGGCTGGGGAAATCATATTGTTGCACTTTCTGTGCAAGTCGTTTTCCATTGGATATTCCTTCAGACACTCCTGATGGTTGCGATGCATTTCAGTCCTGTAATCGTAGTTATTCCTGCAAGGCTGAGACAACATAACACAGGCTGGGCTTACAGCCTTCAGTGCTCTACTGTTCTTTTGAGGAGTCCAAGGTCCCCCAGCACCCAAGTAGGAGCTGTCCAGTCCCAAAGAGTGCTGCTGGCACAAGCTCTTCTTACTGGATACCTGCAACAGGAGAAAAAATTTCCTGTAAATCACTAAAATTCATCTTTGTTCATCAATTTCCCTTGGTAAATGTGTTCTCTTCAAAACAGAGCTGCTGGTCCATGTTGATGGACATACAGCCAAACCCGACAAAATGTTTACCAGAACACAGACACAAATGTGCTATCAAATCTACATTCCATTCCATCTACACAAGTGTAATAAATGTAAAACTACTGTCCACAGGATCCTTAGCATAAAACGAGTCACTCCAGAGTATCAAGTAGTTGTGAGCATCTAGGGTTACATAAAATCAACTTGAAGAGTGGCAAAAAACATTAAATGTTAAGGTTTGAAAATGTTTAATTTTGAATACCAAGCCAAAAAATCCATTCAGCCACTATAAATACTCTTTGATTGGCTATTACACAGCAGGAGATTTGATGTAAAACATTTCACCTTGCATTGAATGGTATATTACTTACCGCTGGAAATTTGATGAGAGTTTTTGAAATATCTTTACAGAAACACAGATAAAAACCAACTACTTTCTGTAAAAAATGGTTGTACATCAAAAGCTGTCATTTAAATACAAAATACGTTTAAATACAGCTATAAACGTAAGTGATTTTTCAATTAAGCTGGGCAAGTGATTATAGTCTGATAAAACTCTGAAGAAAACAAGCAACTGTAATTCACATTTGTCAATCCAGTACAAGCAAATTCTAGTGCTTTTGTTGTAGCCATGGATATTATGTAATAGACAACACAATCCTAGTTACATCATGGAGTATCTTTACACTAAGGCTCAAATTTGAGCTTTTATGAATATCACAACAGCAGTGTAACAGGCACACACATTTCTTTTGCTAGAATTGTGCATTAATTTCAATAACAAACTGAATTTAAGCTCCTCCAGCCTTTGGGACCTTCCACAAAGATATGGGACTTTTTAATTACAGAAGCCAGATTTTGTTCAAGATGGCAAAACCACTGCAGTGTAAGTGGTTTAGCAGAGAAATTTGGATCCACTGAAGAAAAAAAAGGTATTTTTTTCCCTCTGGGAATGCTTACAATAGAGAGGTATTGTGCACACGGAGTGCAAGACAAGTCAGCCAGACCCAAACCACTTGAATTTAGGAATGCAAGCAAGCATCCAGCAATGATTAGAAGAGAGTTATAATACAAATCTATGCAGCATTTATATGTATAATTTAGATTCTTTTTTTAATAAATAAACAAAATACCAAATATACTCTGCTGCCCTTCAAGACAACCAATTACAAGTTTCTTGTAGACTTCACAGAATGTAAATTAATGTGGATTAGCACCTGAATACTGATATTTTATTATTTCCAGTTTTGTGCATACAAATATATCCTCTCTCCCATGTGATTGAAAGCCAAGGATGTCATGTTTTGCCCCAAAGGGCTCAGTGAGTTGGAGGCGTTTGCATTAATGTCAGTGCTAAATGTCTGAGGAAGGTCTGGTGCTTGGACTGGGTGAAAAGTGCAGAACACTAAAATATTTTAAAGTCAGAGGGGCTGGCAGGGCAACTGAGCAGAAATGCAACATGCTGCCAAGAAGACGGAGTTTTGTTATTTATAATTTGCAGCATGCCATCCGTGTTGGCAATATTTTCCAGACAAATAAAGGCTACAGAGCCCTTTTAATCTGAATTAGACAATACAGAAA
Source organism: Serinus canaria (assembly GCF_022539315.1). NCBI lineage: Eukaryota > Metazoa > Chordata > Aves > Passeriformes > Fringillidae > Serinus > Serinus canaria. Next base: position 68,476,445 of record NC_066343.1, on the reverse strand, counting down.
AGGACCATGCAGTCTCTCATTTCCCATACCACCTGTTTCTGGTTACAGAGAATTCAGGGCACCTACAGGAAGAGGTTTTCAAGGTGGAGGGTTCTCCCGTCCCTATGGACAGCAGAAGGTTTCAGCTCTGAAGATATTCTTAGAGCATCTTATCAGGGTGCTCTAAGGGTGGTCACAGAAAGCAAAAAACTGCCTTTCTGCAGCCCATAAATACTAATTAAAAAGAACACACATAAACAAAGGAAACTCAAAAGATAAAACGCCTGAGAACACCACCTTTATTTTAGCAGTTTGCTGACTGCTAGAGACAAGAGAATGTTAAGAAATCTAAGCACATGAATGAAGATTTTACAAAATAATCATCAGGTTTAAGAATAAAGGTCCACATTGCAAATTAACTTCATGGCTGAGACTGTATTACGAGTCCCTGAAGGCCCTAAAAGAGAGGTACCAGTTAGCATTTGTTGACCTTGGCCGCCATTAAGTGTGCCCTGATGGTCTCAGAAATGGCATTGACATTTAAAGACTTCATAACAAGGCAGAGAAACTTTAATGTTATTTCACAGATACAATATGTTTGCAAGGGGGAAAATTCTCATTAATGTCATTGAATGTGAGTGGGATTTTCTTATTCCTGTAGAAGGAGGAGGTCATGTTAGGCAGAAGACTGAGTTCCAACATGCCTTTGATGGTTACTCAGTACTTTCCAGGGTCTAACTCCAAAGAAAAATTAACTATTAGGAGTCAGAAACTAGTCAACAACTTTTTTTTTGTAATTTGTGGCTTCTCTGCTAAAGCCATAATTGAAAATACAGCTGGATGGTAGACATTGCAGGAAAAATGGACTGACATTTACACTTTTGAGGGATGAAAAGAGACTGTTGTGTGACATGACAGATCTGCAAAATGCAGGCCAGGTAAAGGGGTTATGTAGAGGAAAGAATTATTGTGAAGACCCACCTACTTCTGTGAGTCTAAAGACACACAAGCATAAGGAATCAGGTAATTTTACAAGATGAGTTTAAGAAAGATATTGCCTATGGGACACATGGAAACCATGACGGGCCATGGTGGAACAGCTGTGCTTGCTCCTCCATGGAGCCCTTCCAGGCTTGCTGTGCCATATTTAAAGATACAAGTTCCTTTAACTGAGGCTTAAACAAACTCAGACTCCTCCTTGTAAGGTAAGGAGTTAATAAGACTTGATCAGATGTGAAACTCTTGCGAAACAAGGAGATACTAAAAATGGTTTTAATAATCTTGAGAAGGATTTAAAGACGGAGACGTGTGGAAGTCTGCAAAGTCTTTACTGCAACCCCAGTAATTTTTGCTCAGGGATTCAGTGCAGAGCTTAAACAAACATCCAGTCCTTAAAACTTCCTATGAACAGACAAACAGTGCACCAGTTTTATGCACGCAGCATTATGATCTCTGCAAATTGTTCTTAAATGCAACTTGTGTGCTTTGCAGTTCTAATTCACAGTGCTGGCAGAGGAAGCACAGTTAAAGACTGACTCCAGCACAAATTGCTTTGTACTGCAAGGCATGAACTAGTAACAAAGCATATCTTTACAATACCAGAACAGGCAAGGTCTGGAAGGATTTCATTACATGTACAAACATGTTCAATAAACAGCCCAAAATCATTACCTTGAGAAGTCCTGCATTCTGAGGGACAAAAGCTGGCATCCCATCTTTTGTAAATATAATGTAAAATACAATGGTGTTAGAGCAAAATTGCTAGAGATGTTAACAGCATTTAGTTCATAGCACCCATATTTTAGCTGATATATGTCTGAATACCGGAAAAAGAGACAATGAAGTAAAATAATTCTCAGTTGTATCTTGAGGACATTTCTCTAATCTGGATTTTCAGCCCAGGAGTTTCTTTTGGTGGGGTAGAAAGTGGAAGGAAAATGTTGATTTAGAACAAGTCTGTTTTGCTGATATAAGTGGGGATGCTGAAGGAAACCAAGAAGAATGAACAGAAGCAGCAACAAGAGGAGAAATAGAGAGATTTAAAGATGACACAGAGACACACAGAAACACCTTCAAGAGCACCATGGGCACATACTTAAGATTCTTCACCAGCGTAGTTGCTCTTTGGACATGATCAGCAAAATTTAATAGAAAAAATTTTCTCATTGGAAGCATTGTCAAGTCCTGGCACAGGCTGTCCAGGACAGTGGTGGAATCACCAGCCCTAGAGGTATTTAGGAGACATGCAGATGTGATGTTTAATGACGAGTTTTAGTGGCGGACTTGGCAGTGCTGGGTTAATGGTTGGACTTGGTGGTGGTTTCCAATGTAAACAATTCTGTGACTCCATCAGTGACCCAGATGACACCCTCACTGAGCTATACAACCTAAACCCGGAACTCAGACACCACTCTGAACTGAATGCTTCATATATGGGTCTCATCTGAATAAAGCTTGGCTTTGGGTTTCGGGTCTATCACCAGCATAAGCACTTGCTTTTGTCAGCAAAATGAGGCAAAACGAGCTTATTATAAATAAGCTCAGATAGGATATTGGGGCAACTGAAATGCTGTTTTAAAGAACAAATTACATCAAATTATAGGACTATTTGAAGTACATTCCTAGTGATTAAGGAGCTATTCTTTCCAAGATTCTGTACGAACTTAATAGGGAGAATGAAAAAACATAAAGATTTTAAAGTGTATTAGTAGGATCGACTGAGGTCTATAAATTTTTTCTTTAACTCATATAATCCTTTGTTAAAACCTGTACCATAAATAACCCAATATCAGTTGTTACAAAGTGTCATGTAATAGTACAGCAACTGTCTCTGTCACTACCTAAGATAAATACAGTAGATAACTCCTATGGTAAGCCTACCATTTTTCAAGCAAGAAACAAAGCACTATTTTCTGTAGAAATTATGTATAGCTATGATTGCCCTATTCCACTGAATAAAACAAGTAGTCTCAAATGAAAAATACCGTGAATGACAGCCACCAACCTGTATTTTTCCTGTAGAAATCTACTGAACTCAACATACTGAACAGGCGTAGCTAAAAAAAAAACGTAGTATCACATCACAAAAAAGTGAATCTATAGCTGCTAGCTGACAGCAGAGGAACACCTCCTATGTTTATGCTGCCTTCAGTATTTTTTCTCCTCTTTGTTAAGAAGGTTTGAGCTGGCATGCCAGGTGCACAAAAAAACCTGCATTCAAAGTACCATGTGAGCATTTGCTGGCGCTCAGCTTTAAGTGTATATTTTGCATTCATAAACATGCCACCCTTCTTCTCCAGCTACCCAAACACTGTTGATAATTGCTAACAAAGGCTCCCATTTCACATCAGCAGACTGGTTTTACGCTGCCTGATAAGGCAGTTAATAATACAGTGCTCCAAGTAAACTAAAGAGAGGCATCTGCATGCCAAGTATTGAAAGTCACTGTAAGCAAAATGTCCATTAAGCCCACAGAGTACCCACATGTGGCAGTGCAATACCTGGCCACTAAATTTAAGCAAACATGTTTACTTTTTGAAACAAAAATGTATCATTCCTGTTTGCACTATAGAAACATGCCACTACACTAATCTTGACAGTACCAGGTCCAACTATTAAGATTCAATGTGCTGCCAACATTATAAAAATAATAATAAAAAAATCCCAATCTTCTGACTTCAATTTTTTACTTCTGCCCTTTATTTTACTGAAGAATCAGTAGTTCAAGACCTAGATAAATATTTCAAAAACTATACTATTTGTGAGCAGAGCAGGTCACTACCATTTCCCAGTGCATTTGGAGTTCATGTGAAATAAGGGCAAAAGAGTGATGAGCTGCATTTTTAACATGGGCATATACAGAATAGTTGTCTAGCTGATAGAGAATGTGTAATGCAACATCTGCACCGTACGCCTTGCCAAAGCCCATCCCAATAATGTAGTGCATTCTCCCTAGTGCAATTAACTCTTGTACTCTGGCAGGTTGTGCTAGAAGATCATCAAGGTAGATTACCTTCCAGCATATGAACTAAATACTTACAGGTGTTATATCATCAGTTATTACTTACAAACTTCTGCATTTAACAAGACATCCAGGCAAATGAATGATCTAATTTATGAATTATTTATAAGAATTTCACAGCATGCTCCTGGCGTCATCCATGGCCTTTTCCAGGTCATATGACACCAATTAGAGCTGAATTTTAAATTATTCAATAACCTGAACTCTCTTGTCATTTAACATATAGATATCAATGCAGTAAACAAGTTAAGTCTAATGGGCCCTGGAGGTTTGCGTTCCTCCACCCATCAGCAGCAGAGGCTGTATGCTACCACTGGAATAGAAAATAATAGAATGCAGCAGTCAAAAACATTTGCAAGGTTTTAATAAGTTATTTTGCCTCCCTTAGGGATTTTTGTATAACTTACAAGCCCTGAATCTAAAACATATTAAAGTCCTTAGCTATGTGCTTTCAAAACAAAATTAGGACATAGCAAAAGAGCAAGTCTGACACTAACCCTAATTTAGGCCCTTAATTTGAAATGTAGTGGAAATTATGGAGTAAGCAAGATTTACTATGCACAACTCATTACCTTCAGGCTCTCCTACAGCAGAGCCAAAAATAGCCCCTCTCCCAACACAGATACACCTGCCTATAAAGATAAGGCTACACAGAGGAAAATGGAAATGTTAATTTAACAGCTATCAGTTGACAGTGCACAGCTGAGGCGCATCTCATATTCCTCACCATTTGGGTGGAAAAAAGACTTCCACCATTCTTCTGTCCCAACAGCACTGGAGACACTAGTGATGTAGAAACCCATGAGGATTTGAGTACTTGCTTCAAGACATCACACTTCAGAGAGGTTTATGGTTGTGCCACATCATTAAAGGAAAAAGTGAATGTAGCAGCCTCCAAAGCACAGACACAATAAAAGATATCTTAAAACCATAATTTTCCATGATGACTACAAGAAGAACAAGAAGATAGCAAGAAAGATGATGAGATGAACAGCACCATTAGATACTGATTGTGCCTCAGCGTGAAACCTGCAGGAAATGCATGGCAAGCATCTCATGTCCTGGTTTCAAATCTCAGGAGTCTGTGAGCATCACCCCCTATTCACTGCTGATCCACCCTGAGAAGTCCAAGTCATATGGTAGAAAACTTCTGAGATTGGGTGTGCTCAGTACAAGCCTAAACCCTGCCTAGCACCAACAGACTTATTTTTATAGTACCTGTGCCTCAGCTTTCTGAAGGCTGCTAAACTAAACCCCAGATCCACACCTCCAGATGGTCAGTTGCAGAGTCCTGTCTTGGAGGACCCTGCAACTCCATTCATCTGCACACACATTTACTTTGCCCATTGCTTTGCAAGGATTAAAAAGTTTCCTGAGATCTATCCAACACCAAAAGGAAAAGATAGAAAGGGAGATGCTGAGCTTATCCATTTAAACACCATAGCAAGAACTTCTCTAGCTACTGCTGTCAAGATAAATGCCAAAAAAATGATGTTGAGAAAACATCATGCCAAATAAGTAAAACACACATATCCAAAACGTCTAGCCAGATTAGCAAGAATGAGGATTTAGATAAAGCACACAACATTGGATTTTCTGCTCCCTGACCTTATCATAGGAGGGTGCTGCAACAGAGTTCTCCGTGGCTTTTTTAACTTTTTAAACTTTTTAAGAAAAATAGCAGAGAGGGGGAAAAAAAGACAACTGCCTAATCTCTCAGCACACATTTTAAGAACACACAAAAATAGCTATAAGGGATTTTATTTTGGTTGGCAGCCAGATTTAACTTCATTGCTACACTGGGCAGCATTTGATTATTTCACATTAAGGGTAGTAACATGTTGGACGATAAGACGGAAGTTCATATTGGTTTTCATTAAAGAGTAATATCCACCATGTATTTGGTTTTTCAAGGTAACTTTTTCAAAGTTATTTTAAAAAGCAAACAGTTTTCCACTTGGAATCACAAGTTTAGCATATCACAGACTACACATGTTCTCAGCTATTGCCAGTCTCTTTAGAATTCAATCAACTTTTGCTCCAAAGTCATGCTTTCGTAGTTCTAGTCACAAGACAAAAGGGCAAATATACTGTGACCCTTCTAAATAGCCCCGATTACTGTGATCAAACAGAAGCCAGATACTGATGTGGAGAAGAAGGTTCAGAGTTTGACGTGTGAAGATTACTGCAGAAGTAGACATTGAATCAGCATTTGCCAACATGCATCTCACCATGACAGCCAATATCACCTTTCCCCTGTATTTGCAGTAGGGATAATTCTGGTACCCACTGGGCAAGGATGAATTTTAAGTAACAGCCACTGTTCACTCTGAAAATTACAGGAAGTTTTACTTCCTTCAGGTGGCTCCTGCAGTGTCCCTGGGGTATGGACAAAGGCTTTAAAATATTTTTGCTACACAAAGAAAGGAAGAGATGACATCTAGGAATTAAAAACATGTTCAGAAGTAGGGCCAGTGTTTTGGGAAAAGAAGAAAAAAAACCCCAACAAAACAACTAGAAAGTTATTTAAATAATAAAGAAATCCCACACATGCAGAAAATCTTTTGATTTTAAGAGTAGAAAGGTGTGCCTAAGTGAGCGCTTTCTGTCAGAAGTGTCCTTGCACTAAGAGCTAGACAGCATTTAGATTCTGCTAATGATCCCATCTCTGGGAAATAATTCATAAAAAGTAAACAGTAATTTTCATATGCCTGCCCTTTTGATCTTACATTTGTAGGGAGTATCCTGAGGCTAGCCATGGGCGCCCTCATGGCTCTGGCTGATTGACCTCTAATCTGCCCCTCAAGTAACGATCCTGACAAGGAATGACAACAAGAGTTGCAGACTTTTCAATGCAATCTCATTAAAGACAGACTGACTCACTTCATCTTGTCAAAGAAGAACTTTCACACAAGAAATAAAAGCTTTTTAGAGGGATTATTTTATTTTGTAATGATGCTGTTCTTTGGAACAAAGAATAGAAGTCTAATGCACCAGGACCGGACTGGTACAGAGCTTTACATTAACTGGTCAAATGCTGGTGCAAGACACAGTTATGTGGTAAATAGCCTTGGTAGCAGAAAATTAAGAGTGTCTTCTAAAAGAATCAAGTCAGAACCATAGTACTTGACCTCTCCACATTTCAAAAAAGTACAGATACCATTTATAAGATAGAAGTTGCCTAAGTGACTGCTCACATCTCATCAGCCACACAAGGCCATGAGCTTTGACACCCCAGCCTGTGTGGTTTTTTACCCCATTCTAACCCTTAGTAAATGCAAGAGGGGTCCTTATGTCCCTATGTCTCACCGAGTATGAAGCTAAGAGAGAAAGCAGACAGTCCAGAGCAGTTAACATCCAGAAACTTGCTGTCATGCTAAAACTTGGCTGTCATGCTAAGACGAATAATTAATTGAAAAAAGGGAGTGAAGAAACTACAAATTAATCTGCTGGAATCCAAACGGGGGCACAGACTATCTCCTATATTAGAGTAATACTGAAAAAGCATGTGTGCTCCCAACACACTGCAACTTTGCAACAGAGAGATAAATGAACAAGTAGCAATAGAGCATTAGAGCTCCCACCAAAGTGCTTAGAACACTAAGTTGTACCTGAATGGTGGCACAACTCTATCATAGGCATATATATTGCATATACATATTATGCTTCCACTTCCTGTTTCAGTGTTTCCACAGTTCATATCCCTGCTCTTGTCAGATTCTTTTGCCTCAGTAAGAAGTCAACATCTTAATTTACAGTTACGCAAGAAAAGCACTCTGCAAATTGAAAGGATTTTAATTTTTTTGACTAAGAACACATGTAGCTGGAAGTTTTGTGCAAACTACAACCAGTCCTGAAGAAGTTACACCTAAGCATGATACCTCATGATCTGTTACCTAATCTAACAGTCTCTGCATTGGACACGAGTCCCTGAGACCTCTGAGCAACAGAGGCAAAGAATCTCATGGGAGTCTGGAAGGCTCAGCTTGCTGAACATAAAAATTCAAGGTTCTCTTGGCACACAGGCTGTGATTTCAGCAAGAGATTCAATGTTTTCTCTTTGGCAGGCTTGCAGTACGTCAAACAGGTACATAAATTAACAAAAGACTGAATGCAAAGTTGAACCAAGGAATAGGATGGCATGGAGAAAATAGCAATCTCTCATTCCCAGGGTAAGCCAGCTACTGCCTTTAGAAGCTCACCACCAACATGCTGACTCCACAACATTCCCACCATACTTGAAATGCCACAATGGATGTCCCAGCAGACATTCCATGTATGGCTGAGGCTCCTTAAGAGCTGAGGGCATTCTGAAGTGGGTTTAGTGCTGTTGGAGGTGGCAACCACTGACAGAGGGAAATGACCTCTGATATATCAAGCTACAAAGATAACTTCCTCTTGACCTATGGAAATGGATCTTTTACAGTCCTGCTGAACACCATAAAGTATAGCAATATTGTCACAGCTATTATTTGCATAAAATGGTGCTAGATGTGTTGTAGAGCAGTTTGACAGTCCAGCATAATGGGTCTCAGCTGCAAAATATTGATATAAAGGCTCTTCTATAGTAACCATAGGCCATTAGGTTGTCTGAATGGACATCCATCACTACCAGCTTGTGTGAAGAAGAACATTAAGTTAAAAAGGCATGACCAAGAATAAATTGAAAGGCCCTTCACTACTCCAGGGCAGCAGTGACTTTGTGAGGCAATCGCTTTCACTCCATGGCACTGCAGTCTGGACAGACAGACCAGGTAAAACTACCCACAGGTTTATTAAAGTGAGTTCAGTTTCATAAAGCTCTCAAAGTCTCCAGAGTTGCTAGAGCCAGAGGAAAGGACATCCTTGAACAAAGCTGGGCCTTGGACACAGGCACACAAAAAAAATACAGAGTAACTAATTATGTTATCATAGTCTCACATTAATTGTTAGCAAAACACTGTGCCCTGCTTACAAGCTGCAGGACAGGGACATGGAAGGACAGCTTCCAGTTGTGAACACCTACATTACAGTCCTTTCAAGCTGCAGATGTGGACCTTCCTTTCAATAGAGAACCATTATTTTGTTGTGTCTGCCACTTTAAGAGCTCCATTGTGATAAGCAGGTACTCCATACCTCTTTTGTTCCATTTCCAGCCAGTATCCTAATACACATGCATACAAAAAAAGAAAAATCTCTTTCCCACATGACAGCAATTAATGTAGCACACAGAAGACAAATGAAATTTGGCCTTAACTATTCTCAAGCAGGGAACCAATTTTTGATGGGATTTTTTTTTTCACAGGGTAAACCATAGAAGTTTGTGGTTTTTATATTTTACCTTTCCTCCGGTTTATCCCTCCTCACTTTGTGAACTCAATCTGCACAGTAAGATTGCACAAATGCTGAAAGCAGAAACAGCCCATGAAGCAGAAAGCAGAGACAGGCCATGATGCCAAAAGGTATAAATTTTTGAAGTTCTGACAAAATTCTAATGCAAAGTTGAACCCTCTATCTGGGTTCCCAGGCCACTTCTCTGGATAGAGTTAGTTAATAAATGTATTCTGATTACCAGGCTTAAGCCTTTCTTATTCCATTTGAAAGAGCTGCACTTCAGCTCTCCTCCTTAAACTCTGGATTCAACAAAGAATAGTAACGCTCTGAGGCTGAAAATCTCTAAAACCACTCAGTGCCAATTTTAACAGGAGCAAAATTAGGTCAACAGTAAAATTCACTCCCTCTAGGAACAGAGTTTGAACCACCCAGTTGAGCAGAGAAGAAATTCTCACCGCACGTTTTCATATCTGTAAAGTCCCTTGGGATTTGTAAATAGTAAAAAAAAAAAAGAAAAAAAAAATTCCAAATATTGTTGTAGAGCAGAAAGCACTAGCCTACTGGAGAAGTAAAAAAAACAGAGATTGTGTATCCCTCATAGTTACATATTAAAAAAGTACATCTTTTGAAGTGTCACTAACTTGATAGGGGGAAAAGACACGAAGTTGCAAGAATTCGGAAGTACTGAGTGGGGGGGGGAAAAAAGGAAGAAGGGAAAAGAGTCAAGAAGAAACCCAAATCACATTGGTTCAGTCAGGTATTTAAAATGAATTTTCTTTAATTACCTGAACTGTAATACAAATTAAAACTGAATTTCTTGTTCATAGCATATTCATTGGAAGGGAGGGGATGCATCTGGCTATTTCCAGAGTAGTTCAATCTAGTCCAGTTCTGCAGGACTGAACAGGAGCCAGTTTCCGTCCTTCTCAAAAAGACCAAAGAGCAACTTGGCAGCAGAAAGTCTGACTGCAAGCGCCATCTCAGAAATACTTATTAAGCACGACAAACCTGTGGCAATTGTGACTAAACTCATTAAAATCACTACAGACTATTTAAAGTCTTCATGCCTGACATTCAAGTCCTTTATTATGCTTTAAATGTCCAGAAAAAGAAGCTGTAGACAGAGGGCAGAAATGAGGGTTTTAACACCACAGCAGATCGCTATGTGATGAGCATAAGGAGTCTGGTCCCGCACCGTATCTTTGGCATGAAATGCTAAACTGGATTGATTATAGAATTTCCCCTTGTTTTTGAAATCTTTTGCTTTCTGATGGCAGAACTGTTGATGACACAAATGCCCAAGCCCAGCTTTCAGTCTGGATAATGACCAGAAGCAAAGTAATCAGATCTCTTGGATCAGTGTCTGTCTCATGATATGAGATAAGATTAATAGTTTCATGCTGATTTGCCATTTCCTAGAGTAGTGTTAAATTACAAATTTACAGGGGGGTGGGAGGGGATGTGTACCGTATGAAACTCTCAGTAAAGGGCAAAACCAAAGCACAGTTATCATAAGATAAAACCATAAAACAATCACAGCCCTTGGGGGACCAGAAGCTCTGTGCAGCCTCTCATGTGTCAGATCATCACAGGGTGCCTGGTTATTTCATGATAAGATTATCTAATGTTAATCTCACCACCAGAATTGCCTGTAATAAAAATGTTACAAACTTTTTAATTTTAATTACTGGGTTCCTGAAGATAACTACTTCAATTCTGTTTGAGGGGGAAAAAAAAGAAATACACAACAAAAACACTCCCCATGCTTTCTCTGAAGCTGGGAGTACTTCAAATACCAAAACTGGATTTGATGATTTTCTATGTCTTTATTTCTGTGACTATTAACCCCTTTCCTCCCTTCTATTTTCACCCAGTCACCCTGACACAGGACAGTAAGTGCCTATAGGATAACACAGCTTCTTCCATTTAATTTCACAAACTACATCCAAAAAGTGCCAAATACCTCAAAAGAAGAACAGAATGCACCTATAAGTACGCATTCTTGAAATAATGCAGAAGGGGGAACTTTTCCAAACTAAAAATTGTAGATGTGATGACCTTAGCATTAGCTAGCAGAAGTGGCAACCCTGACTGTAACAACTCAAACCGCAGAAGCAAATGAGCTCCTTCCCTGGAGAACATTTCTGTGGAGCAATCTCTTCAGAACCCACCACTAAGTTACTGAAGAGATAGTCTCAGGTGTTAGTTACATTAACTGGTATTGAAACACATGCACACACACACACATCCTCCTTGCATTGCAATTCTTATACCTGCAAAGCTTTTATAGCAAATATCTCCCTCCCACTATCCCAATGCCCAGTGGCAAATGACTGCAGAGCCACACATGCCATTTACTGTCATAGGATTTCAAACTGCAGACAAGAATTTTCAAAAGGAGATACTGTGCAAAAATCCTTTAGGGAATTAGTTTTTGGGGGCAATGGGATTCCTCAGGAACACAATATTAAAGAGGAGGGGGAAAAAAAAAACAAGCTTAAGAACTCAGACAAATTCAAGAACAATACAATACAGTTTATTCATTGTATCAACTTGATCTGCTCCAAAACCACATTGTCACTGGGGACCCTTGTTAACCCCTTAATAGTCTGTAGTTTGGGTCTGATACTACATTTTTTTGGTCAAACCTTTTTATTATTGAATAAAGGACTTCATGCTAAAACAAAACAAGTTTCTCACAAGAGTTGCAACCTGGTAAAGCCAAATAACTATGTCCTAATCACACTGCCTTTGGATACTATTCTATTGGATGCTATGTAATTTTCTGTAGATGAAAGTAGAGAATAAGAACATTTGAAGCAATTTTAAAAATAGATTTATCATTTTACTCACCGGTATGATATAATTTGCTTATACATCAGTTATTTTATATATGCATACATAATCTATTTCCTGCATTTTCCTTGTGCATTTAGCATAAAAATGGTTAGAGAAAAATCTAGATGTGTATTTCTCCTGAGTTCACCAGTTCCTGCTGTTTGTTTCTCACCTGAAGTCATAATCCTGTCTTTGACATCATAATCATTTGCACAGCCACCAATTGAGATGTCACAAACGGAGGATTATGGCCAGGTGGGGAATAAGCAGCAGGAGCAGTTGAACTCTTAAGAAACAAAAATCTTGTTTTCATGCAAATGTCCTTCATAATAGAGAACAAAAGAACAAAGGGAGAAAGTTACAATGGAGAGAAAAATACAAGAAGCCAGATTGTTTCTAAATACATGATCTCCCTGAAGTTCCCTCTGAGGAGTCAGCTGCCAATTAACAGCTGCACAAATCATTACAAAAATAAAACAAAACTTGACATCTGATGATTGAATTCCTCCCACTGCCCCCACTACACATATGCACAGTTTTCTACTTAACATGAAATCAGCAGAAATACAAGGCACTTTGAGAGAACTTGTAACCTTTAGAGGTATTTATATATTCCTGCCAGTAACTAAGCACTCTTCTCCTTGGTCTATAGATGAAGAAACTGAGGTCAAAGAATACATGGGACCTCTCTGAATCTCAGTCATAAACTGACTGCTGAAGATATTAGTTATTATAAAATTCAGAGCTGAAGTGCACAAATTCTGGAGGAACAGAAAACCCACAGCTCCAGTTGCAGTCCAATGGGAGGCTACTGCAGAAGGGCTACTCTAGTTTACCAGTTCCAAGGAGTTAAAAGAATTACGAACAATTTTTATATTTTAAAAAATCATTCATAAATTAATCTCTCTGAAATTGATAGCTAGAATCAATCTGAATGCCAATATAAAGTCACTGGGAAAAAAAATTAAATCAAACTACAATCCAGATCCAAAACAGCAGTAACTTTATATGTAAAGAGAAATCCAATCAGCTACACTAATACTACTCACTTTGTAAGGTTGCTGCAAAAACATCTACTACAAATAATCCTGCTTTGATTTTCTTCTTTTATTCACGTTTGGGTAAGCAGTGCCAAACTGAAAAATGCTTAAATGGCCATGTTCTTAGCATTGCTGCTATACCCTTATCAAGAAAATCAGTGTTTCTTCACCAGTCTAATTAAAAAATACAAGAAATTCATTTATGAAAAGGAAAAAAAAAAAAGGCACTGCTTCACACTCTTGTGTTCTGCCTCACTATTGCCTGTGATGATGCTGCATATATGCCATTAAGTGTGACAGCATAGATACCCTACAGCTCAAACAATTGAATTATCTGCCTGTATTCTATTCCCAGAGAGTCTTCTGGACATATCCTGTCCAGATCTTGTCACAGCACAGCAGATGTGGCAGCTCATTCCCTCAGCAGTAGTGCAGAGTAGGAACCTTAGCATGAAAACTAAGCCTTCTCTCTTCCTATTTTCCAGTCTCCAATTTGTGGTGCTGAAGCATCAAGACTGCTTCAACTCCATTTGAATTGTCCAAATAGCCTGCCTGTAAATAGAAGTGCCATTTGACAAAGGAGTATTTCAGTAGAAAAATCTTTTTGACTTTGCCACTAATAACTTTGTATTTTAGAGCTAACTCCCTCTTTCCTCCAAATCTGAAATGAGTGCAAGCAGGATTATAAACAGCATTCCAGCTTTTAGGCACTATTAAGCATGAGAGCAGACTGCTAAAAACACAGACCAGTCTGGGTATCTATACAAGAAAATTGCATTGGAAAAAAAACCTAAGTAGTATATATGAAATCTAACCACAACTTCTAGTAAAAGTGTTGCTGAATAACTCTAAGATCACTTAGGATTTTACATTTGATGGACAAATTTCTAACTATCCTAGCTTTTAAACAAACTGTTAATTGCTCTCAAGTTATATTTACTTTGAAATCTGCTGTTTCTTTTTCAGATCTCAGAAGAAGTTTAACTATTCCGAGGTTTATTAATTTTCCCAGTCTTATCAGTCTAGTTTAACAAAAAATAGTAAGCCTTCCTAGAAATTTTGTCCCATATTGGCTTTTATACCCATCCTGTATTTTTAAAGTAGAAGCTATCCACTGTATTCTAATCATCTTTAAACCTGTCACTTTAAGAGTCTAGACAGTAAAAGAATCTTTTTGCTCCCGCACAAATTTATGTATTATGTATTAATAAGGCTCAAATTCTATATTCAGAAAGCAGATATGGATATTTATGAATAACTCAAAGAAAATTGCTTTACAGAAAATACATTTAAATTCCTCCCTTCATTTTTCATAAAGGATGACGGGTAGTTTGTTACACTAATAATCACTTGGAACATGCATAGGGATGTTTCACTATGTTCCTGTATCTTACTGGTGGCAGTTACCATACTGACAAAACTTTTTCTATTCAAACCTGCCTAAAAAAGCAGACACACACGAACAAGTCAAGTTAAGAGCAGGTGAAAGTCATAGCTTTACCTTACCTGTACTGAAGCTTCTCATCCAGTGGGAAAATGGGTACGTTTTTAAAATTTACACACATGTACTGAAATCAAAAGTTCAATCATCTTGGAAAGAGTAACACTGTGTTCATATTGAATCTTTACTTCTAGGTTGAGGGAACTGAGGGTGGAATCAATTCTACACTAAATACACATTCAAACCCTGTATTTCCTAAGACCTTTGTAAGATGAGCAGCATCCATGCTGAGAACAGCCTACTGAGAATTCCAAGACTCAGCCTTTAGATAACATATGGCAGCAATGGATAATGGACACTCTAGGAAGAAGCAGACAGAAAAATGCCAGTTAAAATATTTCAATGGCAAGGAGGCAACAAGTCTTTCAGAATTAAAAAAATCTCCTCTTAGAAATAAATTGAACAACTACAGCATACTTTGTTCAAGGCAAAAAGAACAGAGGATGCAAAACCATGCATCTGAAACCAAGGACTGCAGGTCAGTCCAGCCACATCTCTACACAGTGTGTAAGTGGCAGCACTTCATTCCTAGAGGCCATTGGTGTCTGCTGTTAAAGTGAAAAAGTCTGGTAGGTAACAGTATAACTAATGTGCCTCCCAGCCAAAAATCCTGACTGTCATAAAACGGAGTACTAAGCAGAGCTTTAAATAAAGTTTGGAAGTGAAATGTTCTCAAACATTAGCCTATGATTTCTAAAATTAGAGGTCAACTCTATTACCCCTTGACGCTTGACTTCTGAAATTCCTTAAAATATGGCACTTGCTTCCCATTTTCAGGAACGCACCTCATGCAGTCAAGCATATGGAGTCAATAAAGGTGTCTCTTCATCTGCCATCTGAAGCTTTATTTTTCTCACTTATAAACTGCAACTGGTTTTAGTAATAGCAATCCCTGCACACATTTGAAATGCACTTCCATCTTCCACATTGCTGTGCTATATGGCTTAGTAAATACATGCAATTTAGGTTCAAAACCATAGCTCCAGGCACTACATATCGAGAATTTTATATTACTGAAAATTAATGCCTTTTTTGCATATGCTTGAGCAATAAATTAAAAAGCTATGTCTTATATGTATCAATTGGGATTTTCTTAGCCTTCATTTTTAAAAAGAATCATGCACACAGAGTTGCATTTTGGTTTCTTCTCTGGGCTTTTAATAAGAGAATATGAATTTATTTCAATTCATCAAAAGCAAATAACTAGAACTTTCAGAGTCTCATATTTTGTACTGAAATTTGTAGGTGTTCAACTATATCAATATAAACCTCTGAATTCAATTCTCCATCTGAAAAAAAATTTGGCACCTGCGTGTACAGTACTCATGCCATTACCCAAGTAGAATAATCAAAGTAATAGTCATCATTTCTTTCAGCACAGAAAACTGCAGTCCTCATATCAGAGCTGAGAGGAAAATATATGAGGGTATGATAATTGCTGGAAGGGTGGCACCAGGGCTAAATAATACTTTGATGCTGTTCTCTCCTGGAGAGCCCTATTTCATCCTGAAATCTGCATTCTCTCATGCACATTTTGAAAGAACAAATCCATGGGTATTACTGAATGCATATTGAAGGTGCCTGAGAAAAAGGGCAAGAGTCTTGCTCTCTGCTTGGTAACACTACCTCACTTCTTCCATGGCTTTCTTTTTCCCACCCCAGGCTGACCAGTGATCAAGGTGTGAATGCTGGAGTAAATCACAGCTTAGGAACTCTTCAAATTAAGGGTACAGTGGAAGTGGCCCAAGAGACAGCCAGGAAAGGGCCAACAACTCTTGGTCCTTATTCTTCCTCAACCCAATATAGAAGGGAGAGCCTGGAGATAATTTAAGAGACTTGGCTGCAATGCCAGGCCACAGACTTGTGGGATTGAAAGCTTAATCATGAAATCAGCAAGCTGTGTTAAAAAACACTTGAAAAGAAAAACACCTCACGCAGACCTCATTTGGGAGAAGCCTTTCACTTCTGCCATACATAAACCATAAAGAAGACGGAATTGGAAATAAACCTTTTTCATCCTGTGTGTCTTACTTGCTTCACTCAGAATATGCCTCTGCTCTAAATTCAGATTTAAACTTGGGGATGTCATGCTTCAGAAAGTAAAACTAATGTGAAAAAGATGAAAAAGAACTTTCAACATGCAATCTAATACTCTTTTTACCTTCAAAGTAAAGATGGAAGCATCAATTCAATAAAACAATTGTAAGAGGAATCTATTAGCTTATTTGCCTGTGAATCTTAGGAGTTCACATGCATTGTTAGGGACTACACCACATGGTTTCATGAATTCCACTAATTTTAAAATGTCTTATTTCATAAAACCCACAAAAATATTTACATAAATTGGAAAAATTTTAAAAGAAGTCTCACCTTCCAATTCACAAGGGCAATAAACAAGTCAGGCTGCTC
Source organism: Serinus canaria (assembly GCF_022539315.1). NCBI lineage: Eukaryota > Metazoa > Chordata > Aves > Passeriformes > Fringillidae > Serinus > Serinus canaria. The sequence continues at coordinate 68,459,344 of NC_066343.1, read as the reverse complement.
ACTTATAAAAGAGAGATCTAGAAAATTATAAACATTTTCATTACAACAATTTTAACTCACCAATATCTGAAAGAAACATATACAACTTGCACACAAGTCAAGTTCAAACTAAAGTTCTGGATTTTTTTTCATGTGTTTTTTTTAAACCTTCAGTCTACAAAATCCATAGTAATGCATTTTATTTGTGTTTTTCCAGCACTGGGATCTCCCTGGAACTGGAGCAATGCCAGAACCATCCATTAGCACAAGGCTTGGTATCAGCAGGGGAAACCTTTCTAGAGACACTTTTTGAAGGTAACTTTCAAAGTCTTTCCTACATCACAAATATACTAAATGCACCAAAAACATAATTTTCTCTAAACAAAATGGTATTCATCAAATCTTCAAGCTATTATCCCACATTCTCTTTTGGAACAGACATGTCGATAGAACAGCATCGTCAATCAATCCAATAGATTTTGAGTGTATCCGCAAAGAATCTAGTCTGCAATAAATTGGCCTGAGTCATTTAAAAGCTCCTATCTTAATGTTAGGAGAAGAAAAATTATTATTTTGATCTACTCCTCCTCCCCGTAAAGCACCTTGGGCAAGGGCTAAGCATTAAAAAGAAAAATAACCAACAGCTGTATTGCAGCAATAAAGCCTAAAGAAAAAGGACTGATCAATCCAGAGAAGAAAATATAAAAGACATCATTCTATATAAAATACACACAAAGATTTTAACTCAAAAGTTTTCAACTGTGTCAAATGTGTTACAGTAATTAAACAAGCAGACAGGGTGCCAAAGCAGTAGGTAGTTAGAACACCCACGTTTTTCCCCCTTTTAAATCTTTCTTTAGTTTACTAAAGCATTTAAATTTGTATCCTTTCACAAACACAGTTCTATTAAGGTACTTAACAAGAGCACCACAGGCAATGATGACCCATAAACCTGTATGTGGATTTCTCTGCTAGTGTCTACAGCACCACAAAAGGAGAGCCAGGATTCTCTCCTCCCTCCTTACATTAGGCAGGAACTTTCAATTCCTTTTCAGAAACGATTCCCATTACACTTCTTCCTCAATGCACGTCGCATTTACTCTTCTTGGATGAATCCCAGCTATGTTGTACTGCATCTCAGACTCCTATCAGCTCACCTTAAAAGATTGTTTTCCTTTATGAAATGGCTGGGCCTGAAAAAACATAATTCACTACAATTTCATCAAATGGCACTGAGCAATTGCTTAGCTCAAATTATAAAGAAAGAAGAAGGTTCACCAGAAGGCAGTTTCTGCTACCCATAAAAAATACATTTCTGACATTTGAGCAATGTAGTAGTTTGGAAAGGTGCTGAGGAGCTGAGCGCTCCCACCTTTCAACAATTTCAAAGAGTCAAGAACACTCAGCATCAGCAGTATTAGTTCAAGCCCATGTCAAATCACTTTATCTGAACATATATTTACATATGTAAAGTAAGCTATACATATAACTGAAAACTGCACAGAACAGAATTAAGAGGGCCAGTTTCCCAAGGCAGAGGATCAACTGCAAGGGAGTAGCAAATCACCCTTCCAAGAACATCCTTCACAAGAATCCCAATATAGTATACTTTCCCTTATAATTGAAGGCACACAAACCTATTTCAAATCCTTCTGATACTATAAGATCACCCTAAAAAGTTTCACCAAAGTAAGTTTCAGAATGATTTATCATTCTGTTTAAATCAATTCTCTTCAATGCATTCCACTAAGGAAGACCAGCTGAGATATGGCTGGCATCAATGACAGCACCATGAAAACTGAAAGATTACCTCTAAAAGGGTTTGAGAAAAAAATGCTCGACACTGTATTTCTTATCACTGAGTCTGAAAGAGAGCATGGTGTTTATAATACTTTCTCAAAGTACTACCATTAAGAAAAATTAAGATATATTAAGATACAGAGAGCAATTTATAACACCAGTGATCTGGTTAAACAACAAACATTTAAAAAGCAAAACATAATGCACTAACAGGTTAATACCAAATAACTGGCAACTGTTACACAGGCTGCTAAAAATGGGTGTGAAATGATGAAATGGGAAATAGGGACTGTAAAAATGCCTTGTGATAGCAAACCACAAAAGAAGCCTCCCATGGGAAGCAATGGAAACAAACTTTCATGCTACTTAGGCTGGACAAAAATGTTTAAAAGAAGACCAAGAAGGAGAAAAACCCTACAGGGGGAGCAAGGAGTCAAAGATGAAAATTTTGGTTACACACATAGATGGAGAATGCAAGGGTAAGATGAATTACCAAAGTAAGACTGGAAGTTTGAGAGAAACCCAGAACACTCTAGGTGGGAGGGGGACAGAGAAGGAAAGACTAGAAAAGTTCTTTGTCCCTAATATTTCTGATATTTACATCATTTTTCCAATGCAGTGAAAGCAAGCAACTATTTCCAAGTAGAATTAACAAGCACACAGAAAGGCAATAAATATGGGTTTAAAATGGAACATCTAATAAGAAAAGAAAGTCTTTCTCTTTTCTGCAAATGGAGGATAATGACAATTTAAATAAAAAAACCCATAGAAAACCATATTCATAATATACGGTTTCTGCAGGCTACAAAAATCATTGCGAGGTGCTGTATACTGCAGAGTTTTATGACATTTTTTGGCTGAGTTGATGATTAGGAGATTACATAAGCTGTTTATTACTTGCTGCAGCCTATGGAGCGCAAAAAAATGAACTGGTCATTTAATTTACACTAAATTTGTCCCAGATAGCAGAAAAAAAAAAGCAAAGCAACTCACTGAAGACAGAGCAAGCATTAAAATGCTGCAACTGAGAAAACAGCACGATTTTCCAATATCACATTGTACAGAGAAGAGAAGTAGTTTGGTAAAAGACAATTAGTATAAAAAAGCTCTTGAACTCTGCCTGGACCCATGGATTAATGCCTAGCAACAGAAATGTGTGCATGTGTATTCACTTGCACGCGTGCACGAGCATAATGGTTGTGGATGGACAAGGGAAGAGCTCGAGAATGACACAGGGCAAGGGAGGAAAAGAACGGCAATTCAGTCTCCATGTTTCCCCAAAGTCTCAACTAGAACTAATCAAAATGAATTCATCTGAATGTCTGTGATGGCCAAGAATTTAGTCACACACAGTCTGGCTGTCCAAATGAATGGTGAGGAAAGGGCTCACATCAATCAACTTCATCTGAGAAGATTGGCACAACTTCAATAGGGATTGACAGAGTTCAGTGTCTGCCAGACTGATGAGCCAAGCACCAAGCTGAAAATGTTCTGACTATTCATAATGACATTGCAGTCTAGGGCCTTTGATTAATTATTTCAGGAACTCAAGTATTCACTTACTGTAAGAAGAATATTCGAGGTAGCTGTTTCTCACCCTTTACTGTATAAGAAATCCCACTGCTCTGCACTTGGGCCTGCACTGGTGCCATTACTGGAATGCCTTTGACTGCTGCTATGCTGGGTCTAATCTACACTCCAGTTCCTCCACTCCCTCAAACAATTTACTTTCCTACAAAATAAATAAAGCCTTGCAAATGCTCAGTGCCTTGCCTTTGAGAGATTTTGCTAAATGAGCCTTCTTCAAGCCACAAAAGAAACATTTGTCTTAATTGTTACTAATAATGTTATCTTTCAGCCCTCTCTGAAAATCTCTGACCAACAGCAGGGCCCTCGCCAGGCACTGCTAAAAATGTCGCTAGGTAGCATTACACATGCAGGCAATTAACAGCTAAAAAAAAGAAGGTTGATCATTTTATTGCATTATTGTTCAGACAGAAGAAAATTCATTTTCATTAAGATAAGACCTTTCTACTCATTCTCAGCCCTAAATCTGGTTAGACGAAGGCAAGGTGTCTGCTATATTAATGTATTCCAATTAAACACAATTGGGTAACACAAATAGGAAACTTGAACAAGTTGTACTGAAGTTAGGGACTGCTGTTACACTTTCTTGGGCATGCAGTCAGTCACACTGACAGTGTTTAATGGAAACCCTGGAGGATGAAAGATATTATATGGAAGTCAGGTTGAAAAAAATCCCCATATTCAGCTCTCCCCAGCCTAAGTTATCTCAATAATATTGTCATGTATTTGTACAGAGTAACCCATACAGACTCAGTCTGTAGTTACCCCTTCTTTCTTTCCAGTATGCATCACTTTTCTGCTTAGCAATGGTGCTCTCTGTAGCATGATATTTCCCTAAAGTATCCATCTGCACTGCAAAATATCTTAAAGGGAAGCAACAAGCTTGACATAAAGAGTAGGAGTAAGATCCCAAAAAAACAGCAGCAAGAAAAAAAAACAAGGATTAAAGTTGGGAGAGTTTATCAATTGACCTTATTTCTCCAGTATTCACTTTGCATCCACTGTATATTTATTTTTTGAAACTACATTTGTTCAAAAATAACACTTGCATGCCTTTTGCTGGAACAAAGTCAATCATCAAGACTGTGGCCCATGCAAATGAAGAAATATAGCTGGAGTAATATATATGTTACTTTAATATGAAAGTGAAGAGGCATTTCCTTAGTTTTCATACCTTTTTAAGCAATCTTTTTGTTCTAGAATAAGTCTCACCTGGCAGAAGACCATTAAGCTACAAAGCACAGAAAATTCACGATGCACTGCCATGAAGGGCCCTTACAGGCCACATATAATAAAACCTTAATGGAAAAACATCTGGCAAAAAGGATGAAGTAAATTCACAAGATTCACAAACTACACCCTTCTCCAAATCACAAATTGTAAGGTATGCACAAAGACTACAAGGTCTACTATAATCCAAAAGCCGTACTTATAGGCTTGTGGCTGTTCACAGCTTTCAATTTAGATTTGAAACTCCAGTTTTGCTTCTGTAGTGAGTAACATATTCCATATAAAGACTATTTTGTCCTTCTTAGCACTGGGAAATATGACCTTTAGGAAATTTTGGCTTAGTTCAAGTGATTTGGCTGCATTTCTCCCTTCTCTCTTTCCATTTCAGTATAATTAAATTTCATCTGTAAAGCCCAAGGAAGCCTACAGGTAAAGAACAATGTACTGGTCTGTTACAAAACAGCAAATGGTAAAGAACTTTTTACTTCCTCTTAACTTTTAATCAAGCACTCTGCAGTAGTTTCTTTTATGAAGTAAGCAGATTTGTTGTGCCAGTACCTAATTCTAAAACCATCTTAAAAATCAGCTATGAGCAGAGCAACAGTTATTTCAAGCTGAAGGACAAGACAGTCAGGGAAACAAGAAGTCTGTTAATTTAAACTGAGTTACTAAGATCCAGAGAGTCTCGATGAAAATGAGACCATCTACTATTAAAGAAAAGCCATCCCAACAAAAATGTCTATACACAAAACTGTACTCATTTTGTTTCAGCCATATGTAAGGTGACACCGTCCACTACACTGTTAACAGCTGACGTGGAGAAGGGACTTTTAAAACCTTCACTCCTTTCTTCCATCCTGTTGTCACTGCTGCGCACTTCAGCCTCCCTGGCCCTTGGCACAGTCACCTCTAGGAAAACCACAGAAGTATTGCAAATTGACTAACAAGATTAGCAAATCCACGCTTGACTTGCTCAATAAGGTGTTGATGCATGCAGATATATTTGCCAAAATTACTTCATCCAGGAGCCATCAAATCTCACTGGAGCCCCTTCTATTTTCAGTCCCTAATCCCTAAACCTTTCTAACCTGCATAAAAGACCAAAAAAAAAAAAAAAAAAAAAAAGCAAAAAAAAAAAAAAAAAAAAAATAAAGGAGCTGCAAAGGAAGACGAGGAGATAATGATGCCCTCTGCGAAGGCAGCCGATCAGGAGTGCCTCTCCCAGCCCCTGCACATACAGTCAGTGCCAGCTGCAGGCCAATTAAACCCAGCCGCTCGCAGGTGTTCACAGAAATGACTAACACAAAAGAAATTCGCACTTCAGAACTGCAATATTTAAAAGCTTTGAGGTGGAACCAAGAAAGATAAAAGCCCGAATTAAGTTTATTGCCACCTTGTGCTTCACTCTAATGCAGGTTTTGAACAGAGCCTCCCATTGGTATTAAAACTTGGATGAACATCTGCATTTAAAATACAGGAAACTGAACACGTGAAGTGCTTTTAAAATGCCAGTTGCCATAGTAGATGGGGGCTTTAGTATATGTTCATTTATTATTATAGTTGTACAGCAATATGGTAAAATATATTTGCCAAGTGGGCAATACAAGCTCAACTCTAAGTCAACATAATATGCTAGATTGCTTAGATTTTCATAAATATTTTTGGTGCTTATTTTCCCTAAACATAACTCTCATTTCCCAAAATAACAATTTCTTTAATTTTTAATGAGAACAAAACCATGGCAAGATCTTATCATGCTCTCTTACGTTCAGATTAAAAACCACAAGAGGGGAGAAAAAGGGAAAGAGAGGCAGCCCCCTGACAACTCTCCATGTTCTCTTAAGTGGTTGAGTGACAGAAACTATCCGATAAGTGAATTCTTTCCCTCTCTCTACAGAGCAGCAGGCAAAGTATCTGCAGAATGAATTTCTCTTTGTGTCCTATACCAAAAATAAGTATACAAATTAACATCCAATGTCTTTAATTCCCATGATATGTCTATTAAGCAGCAATTCTCCGTAAGGCTGTTTAGCTATCCAAACAGCAGCCTAAAATTATTATCTCTATAAGCTTTCCATAACTTATCACTGAGTTCCTATGAAAAGCCATTAATTTTGGCCTCTCTCTATCTTGGTCTCACAGGAAATATTCTGCAAAGGGATGTAATAAAAATGTGATTTCTGCCATCATTTCATTAAAATTCCCTGTTAAATTTCTATCTGAACAGTGTACATAATATAAAAAACTCAAAGCTCTTATTAATGGTGCTGTTCCTTATGATATGGACTTTAAAAAATAATGAAGACCATTTCTTACTTGTAAGAATATTGTTCATTTTTCATTCCTATTAAAATTTAATCTGGAAGTTGTTTAAAAATGTTTAAGTTTCATTACATTTCAACATCTTAAGAAAGGGAAGGAGCTAGCAAGTTCATGAGCAGGAATGCTGTCACTCATCTGTCTCTTCCACTGATATCTCGACAGTAAATCACTCAACCCATCCATGACTCAAGATACCCATCTGCAACACTTTACTACTTACCCACCTCCCAAGAGAACCGTGAGGCAATGTTTGCTGAAGATCTTCAGCTCCATGGGTGGAGGATGTTAGAGAAGAGGAGCTAACTGCTTCCTCCACAGTATCTCTGAAGTTATGGGAGATATTTTTTTGAGGTTTTTATTGGGGTTTTTGGTCTGGGTTATTTTGATTTGATTTTTGGAGGGTAGTGGGTATTTATGGAGGAGTTAATCAAGCTGAAATCAATGCAAAAAACTGCAGGCAATACACAACAAAAGCACATTGAAAACAACCAAGTGCTCAATATGGAAGCATTCTTAGCAAGCACTGCTGAGACAAAACCCCCAATTGCCTTTTAGAAACTGGAGAATCAACTTCTGTAGAGTGTTAGTCTGGTTCTCAAAAGTGGAAACCAGGCAGCTTTTCCCCACAGCAACAGCAGGTTACGCCATGTGTTAGAAGTTTCCTGGAAGGAATGAGTGGTCTGACTTTCAATGGTCTTCTCTCTGCCCCCTTACCTGTAAATACTTGGTGGTAAGACACAGTTCCACCCACCTGGATCAGTGTGCTGCAAGGGCACATCCCTGCACTCAATGCCATCCAACACAACCAGCCCACGTTAAGAGAACAAGACATTGTTCTGGAGCAACACTGAGCTAAATGAAGTGACAGTAACCCACCAAGAAAACTAAAATGAAACTATCAGAACTAGGGCATGCATCTCTTTACAAACACTGTGCTTAAGCACTTTCTACAATCAGGTCTTTTATTCAGGGGTTTAATTTTAGACATCTAAGTATAAAAATTCTGGCCCATACATTTAATGGAAGCGTGCGACTGCCAAGCTGAGAATGTTAAATCTAATTTTAGTTTTTCTTTGCGCACTTGTTTTTTCACACAATTTCTGCAACTGAATAGGAAAATATCTGTGATATTTTCTGGACTGCATTCACAATACTCAATTTAGTCGTTGCATGTGGTGTTGTTACAAAGCCTACTCCAGTGAGTTGGAGCATTTTCATTACTGACAGTGAAATCAAAATTTAATTCTAAGCAGCTGAAGTATTTTCTGGGGATTTTTTTTTTAATGCTGAAAATTTCTATTAAAACTAATGTTAATATATTGGGATCTGCACACATTCTAAATTAGAAATTATAAGTTTGCTGAAAGTCTTCCTTTTAGATCTCTTTGTGCAACTATCACCTAGTTATTGTGCTACAGGCAAATTTTTGAATTTTCTTCCTCACAGAGATGGGCTCATAACAGGGATATATTGATTTAAGCTAGTTTCATTACTACTAATGCTCTGCTAAATTTTAAAGACAATGCAATATTGAACAGAATAATGTGTTCTATTAATAAGCATGCTATTGAAATACTGAGCAGATTTATCGCATTTGGATGTTCAAATAAACACTAAGATCATTTTATATATATCATCTCCTGCCTAAAAAGATGACTGAAATAGGATTTGATTTAAAAAACAATAATAAAAGCAACAAAAAATTGTTTGAATAATTAAGCAAACAATCAAAAGACTTTAATCAAAAGTAATATTCTCTAATGAGACATGTGTGGGCCTTGTTCAAAGCAGTACTTATTCCTTATTCACATAGATAAAAAGGACCTTTCAAGGCACTGGCAGTAGTAAAAGTTTGAGAAAAAAAGGTTTAAAAGGAGATTTAAGGTCTGTTTTGTAAATGAAATAAAGCGAAGATGGCAAAACTTTAAGTTCACACTGCACAGCGCCTGGCTCTTGCACACATACTTAAGCTGGCTCAGGAAACAGAAGCTAAGTATCCATGTCAGTGCAGTATCTGCTTGAGCCTGCTAATTAAGCTTGCTGAGAAGAACTAATTACTGATGCGGCTCTACTGCTTCTGGGAGCTGAGCTAATACCACTGTGTGGTACAACATATCAGCCTGTTCAGGGGGTACCTGACCAAAGCAGGGCACAAGCATGCCCTCAAGTAATTCATTTCTGATAACAAACAACAAATAAAGATCCTGTTTCTTCGCTGGTGACCCAGCATGTGATCTCCCACAGGCCCTCTCCTCTGTGCCTCATCTGCCACATAAAGAAAATGTTCCTGCAAGACTGCCTGAGCAGGGAAGGACTTACTGAAAGACAGGAAAATAAGCACCTTCTGAGCACTAGCGTAACTGCAGCCAAGGGTCTGCACACACTGAAATCTTCTTCATTAACTCTGCTACAAAGCATCCTCATTTCCTGCATTCTTGACTGCCACAAATACTGTACTAAGTGCTCAGGTTAAAAGAGAACACTTTAAACCATTTTCCAGCACAAATTTGAGCTGCCATAAAACATTCGCTTCCTATCTTGCTCTAACAGTTCTCCATAAGAATGTTTCTAAAATTACATGGGAATCCAAGCTGAGGGGGAGAAAGCAAGATTGTAATCAGAATAGCAAGCCCCGCTAGGGCAAACTACAACTGCTGGTTACTACTGCTATAAGATAACAGTGAGGCAGGCACAGAGCACCACTGTGCTCCCAGCAAGCACAGGGCAATATGCTTGGTGCGTATCCTTGCCTTTCCATCTCTGCTATCACCACTACATATCTTTCTACCATTTTCTGTTTGCATGCCAAACCATAAACTGGACAAGAATTCTGTTTTATTTACATGTGCAATGCCTTCCTAAATTACTCCAAGACTGATGACTGTGGTCCCTCCATTTTCCCACACCTCTGCAGTGACACAAATAAAGCAGAAAATCTAAATTTTGTTTCTAGCTTACTACAACAGTAGACAAAACCTGACAGTTCTCTTGGCTGTCAGTATATATTTCCAGGCTCAGGACCCTGTTGCCCAGAACACCACCAGACTGCCCAGTAAAGAGCCCATACACAGATGGTAAGTGTCAAGCTGTGCTTCTGCAAAATTGCAGCAGGGGCCAGAAATCTGTATCTTCCTTTAGTATTCATGCTATACCTAACAGAATGGAGCTTGAGCTTCTAAACACTAACACAATACAAACAACTACACTAATTCTTTATAACCTGCTATTTCTGCTTGCACATGCTGCCTGGCCTACAAAAGGTTATGCATATAAAATTGTTAGGTTACAGTTATTATCTTGTTAGAAAGAACATTTTAAGAGCATTTGAGGAATGAAAGGGCTTTTTTGTATTAATATTTCAGTAAAACTACAAGTGTGTAGTACTTGCTTCTGATGTATGAAAAACTAATTTCAATTCAGTAATGCAGCATAACTGCAACACCAAATCCCAACATGCCTCCAAATTCTTTAAGATATAAAATTAGGCCACAGTCAGAACCTAACCCAATCTTCACTAGTTCAGCAGAAATCTTCGACTGCCTAAACAAGCTCTCTAATCATGGCTATGTTGAAATTTCTGCCTGTCATATATTAAATCTTTATAACCTCAATACTGATTAAGTGTATTTTAAAACGTTCCCAACAATTATTGTCATTACAGAGGACCTCTCATTGACCTGTGCTGCATACTTTCTACTGTTCTTCCAATCATTTTATTCCCTATCCACATTGTCTCTACAGCTTCCCACAAAAGCATAAAAGCCTTTTTTTTAATTAAATGATCTCATCTTTGATGGGCAGCTCAACTTGGCAAACTGAAGACACCCGCTGTGTAGCAAAGGCACATACTTATTCTTACTTATAGAGTAAATTACAGAGTTTCTTCCAAGTTTGAGAGAAATATCAACTCTGGATATCCACAAAGCCCTCTTACCATGCACTTACAGATATTCTCCACAATGCCTAACTCAGAAGATAACCCTCTCAAGAAAAAATAACCTGGAATAATTCTTCTTCTGGGAGTATCTACTGAGATAGCATTATCAGTTCACAAGTATCAACAGAGCATGGCTATGTCATCTCCCTGTTTCTACCCTGTGTCTTTTTCTCATTCTGCTCTTACATTCTCATTTCACCCATTTACTGTTAATCTCCAGGTAATAACTTCTGTAACAAACAAGTTACAATGTCTGCTTTAGATAAACATTATGTAAACATCAGAAGTCTTCTGATTATCTTCAATCATTCTTAATCTATACTGGCTTACCAAGTAAAGTATTTGTCAAGTACTATGAGCCCTCTTCTCAATTATGTCCTAAAACAAGCTTTAAAAACTAAGTTCATAAAAGAAATAAGGATTGAGCACCTCAGGTCTCATGAACATATGGTCTTTAGCTAGTCACTCAAGATCCTTCCATGCATTCTTCTTCAAAGGATACACCCAGTTCAGCTGACATGTTCAAGATTATTTCCCATGCTCCTAAACTTTTGAAATAACTGACTGCAGCAATGATGAAATGAACCTTACCAAGTGCTCACTGGCAATTAGCTCACTTCCTAGACAGTACCAGCACGTGGTGCCAATCCTCTGGTTTCCATGAACAGGCACAGTCCAGGCATATTACTGCACCTCCAGTTTAATTAAATGTGAAAACCTGTGTGTCACCTGGTGTTCTGGGCCTTATTTAGGACCAAAATGAGAAGCAGCACTCAGAAGTAGCAACCTGAGGAGTCTAACACAACCCTGCTGGCATTTAAATGGTTTGCCATCTTGCATGAACACTATGGCTATTTTATCTCAAAAATAGAAAATTGACAATGGACTTGATTCAACACTCTTACACCAGCCCAACTGTTCTTATTACAATAGAGGACTTTGGTACAAAGAGAGTAATGCCATTATGAATCATGACAGTGCTTTATTCTTGTGGTTTGCAACACAGAACTTGAAAAGCTTTACAAGTGCTGGTAGGAAGCACGGTTGACCTCACTGTACAAATAGTGAGCTTAGGCACAGAAAGCTGAAGTAATTATCCAAAGGTCACAGAGCGAATCAGTAGCAGATGCAGGACAAGAAGCCACTTACATTCACTCCCAAATTCTGCCGTGTGCCCCTACTGCCTCCCACCCACTGCAGAGAAGTTATAAGTGTAAATCAATAACTGAGGTTATTGAACCAGTTTTTGGTTATTATGAACCAAAAACTTTCTGCATGCAGATTGCAGTTAGGTCACCCTCAAAGAAAGCAATGACAAAAGGGAAGGTGCTTAATGAATTTTTCAATGGTCCTTACATAAGGATACAGCAATCCAGGAGGAGGTGAGAAGATGCTCACTCTGGAAGCCCTGTAACAAGGCTGCAGTGACAAATCATTACTCCCAGAACACTGCTCAAGGAAATGTAATGCTGCCATCTTCCAAATGCTGGGTTATAAAACCTTTCACACATACAATATTTAAAACTGTGAATTACACCTCAGAATGTATCCAAACTTCTAACAGTATCAAGTCATGCTAATGGTTATCTGTTTATAGGTCAGAAGGGCAGTAAATTATTGCAATGGAAGGTAGTAAAGCCACATTGTATCCAGTTGTGCTGTTTAACAGGTGATAGTGAAAAGTAGGTGATGCATGGAAACTTCAAGTTTTTATAGCTGCTGCCTCAATCTATTTTCACTTATATAAAGATGTCACATTTTTAAACATTTAAAAGTCAAATTGTCTGGAGAATAGATTCATATAAAATTTATTTTCAGAAACTGATATTTAGCCTACTGCTATCAGCGTTGATTGCTCTTATGTATAAGCTTTATTCAAGTTTCTACAGGTTTGAAAATACAAAGACTGACATTTCAGATCCCATACTCAAGTGTGTCATTAACCAGAAATTGAAATGGGAACATTTCCACTTTCTCAGAAATACTCAGTTTGTTAGGGTGGTAAGTGCATTAACTGTTTTTGAGTTTTTGTGAAGCTACTAAATATGACTCTATTTCAACACAGACAGGAAGGAGGAGTCACAATGGCAAAAAAAAAATCCTGAATTGGTTCCTTACCCAGCACAATATGCCCTGAGAATTAAATAGTTTCAAAGCTCTGCCAAAATAGATATTTGTAAGTGGCTAATGGCAGAAATGTTTTATTCTGTTTATGTCAAAGACACGTTTGTCAGGCACTGGACAGCCAGACAAATCAGGGTCTAATTAGTTCAGTCAATTCCCTCAGTTTTATCCTTTCAGTCTACACTGAGTTATTAAAGCATCAGAAATAAAATGCTACTGAGACAGCAATAAGGGAAATAAGATGTCAGAACTCTATTAACAATGGCATTTTCAGGAAGCAATGTAAATAGAAAATCAAATTTATGCAAGAAATATATATCAGTAAGTAATACTTAATTTAATCATGCTGCATTTATCTTCAAAGCAGCTTTCATATCCAACAGATTTTAAAAAAAAAGCTTCAACACATCAACATTGTGACTTCTTTGGAACAGTGACCATCATTCAGATTCAAATTCAGTTGCCTACCCAATACAAGAGGATATCGGTCCTCAATCCAAATACTACAGTTATACAAATAACAGTATGTGAGTAATAATTTATTCCACCCTCGACATTTAGCCAGCTCAGAAAGAACGTGTGACAGTTAAGCAGTTGCAAGATAAAAAGAACCGGAAAATGCCACATTCTACTGAAATGACAGGAAATATTTAGGTAGACAGAATGTAATAAATTTGGCAGACTTATGAGAGTTTAATTGCCCCTTTGTGGAAAGAGATAAATACATGTGAAAACTGTAACTGTGAGGACCAGTTCCTGGGAGGAACAGCTTTCTGTTGGAGGTGTCTAAATCTTCATTACTTGAATATGACCATCAGAGAAAGGAAATTTTCCTACCCAAAACAGTGATGGCTATGCTGGCAGCAGCAGCTCCCAGCTCTGCACCTGGCACCAAGGGAACAGTGGCGTCCTGCCCCAGAGGTTTGTCACATGTACTCACAAATTACTGGCCCTGCAACAGTTCACATCTGTTAGCACACACATCGAGAACTTTCCTACTTCAAACAGCATCTGCCACCCAAATAACTGAGCCTTACTGCTCCCAGATGTCCCCAGAACTTTTTTCCTGCCCCAAACCACTGTGAAACAGTGCATTTTACTGTGATGGCTGGCATGTTCCATGTTAGCTCTCACTCAAGTTATCCTGTCTACCAAACCATGATATGGAAAGATTCATCACTAACACAGAGAAAAAAAAAATTGATGATTACATCCAAAGAAAAGATTTCTCCTAGGCTTCTGATAATTTAAAAAATTACCAGCTCTCCACTTTACAGTGTTTCTGACATTTCAAAATGTTTTTGTAATATTCTTAAACTTTTTATTTAATGTTTATTTTAACAGAAGCTTTAATCTATTAATTCAATCTTTTAACTTTCTTCTACTTGGGAAAAAAGGGTTAAAAGGGAGTAATGAACACCTCTGGTTTCGCCCAAATCTGTTTGACAGCCATTTGTTCCCACACAAATATGCCAACTTATGGGTCCAAAAGATTGAAGACAAATTAAAAGTAATGCTCAAAATACTTGTTAATTTTAAGAGAAGGGATTAGTTCTACATGTAAAGAGCCTTAATAGGCTCTGAAAATCAACAAGCCAAACCAGAAAAAAACATGCTCCTACTTATTACTTAGGGTTGCACATTTCACATGCAGTGTTGATCATCTTAGTGATGATCACATCTAATCATTCAGGAAAAAGTAAATGGAGTATCTTCAAATTAAAAAAAAAAAAAATCATCTAATAATATCTAAACTGAATCATCTGCTGGATTTGAGTAACTTTCTGCAAGTGCCTCACAGTTTCACTCTTGCCATGTACACAGGGACCCAAGAGTGACTGACATTGCTGTCACTCATCATTACAAAGAAGGAACCAGGGAGTAACTTTCCAATATGCATGTGTTGACTGAGTTACATGATCTGACTGAAAACACTGAAAGGGAATAGCTGCAAGTTTTCAAATACTTTTTATCAAGCAAATCTGTAGTCCTCTACATTTACTTCTTCTAAACAAGCACAATATTACAAGCACAGTGTTTTCAATAAACTGTTTTAACAGAATTAATCCTAAATAAACTGATACTAAGAATGCAGAAGGGTGTGTCTACACAATAGAGGATTCTTGTATTTTACTCACAGAAGCACAGCTGTCCATTTCAGATGATATGATTCTTTTAACATCTGATGAATAAACACATCCATGAAATGGATCATATAATATGTGTATCTGCCTTGCATCAGCATGGGAGGGAGGAGTTTTTCCTATGTTGAGTACTTGTTTTTCCTAACCCAGCACTAGCAAAAAGACTGCCTTTTTGTAAGAATTAACTTATGTGTGGAGAAGTCCCAGGCTAACTTAGCTCTCCTTATATTATCTTACAACTGGACCTACAATTCAACTTTGCATTTACACAGCATTTTAAATTCACTGAGCTTACATTCTTTAACAAACACTGGGCATCATCTCCTATTTAAAGAGAAACAAACTAATCCAGAAAGCAATTAAATAATTTGATGGTGATAGTAACAGAACAGAACTAGATCCCAATTCATCTACTTGCCAGCCCTCACCTACCTGGGCAGACCACAGTAGCAGTCACAGCTGCACACTTGCATGTAGAATTGTCATAGTCAGCACAAGTAATGAAAAATATTAATCAAACTTTCTCATGTCCCTTTAATGATATAATGAAAAAATGAAAAACAATGGCCTAAATATTTAAAGACCTTTTTAAATGTGTCTGTGAACTCTCATTTCTGCAACTAAAAAGGACTGCCTCCAGACCTACTCCTAGCTCTGATTTTACCTCAAGCTTGGAATTTATAGTAAGGGCGTAAGATAATGTTTCAAAAGGCTGACATCAGCTGATTAACCTTAAGTTATAAATGAATAAATCTGGGACTGATTTCCAAGTTAAGATTTAGAAAAAACTGGAAATACTATAGTCACACAACCAGACAGATTAATATATTCAAAGCTTGCTTACATATATATCAGTTCCACTGGGAATGCTGAACTTGTGCTGATGTTTCAGCCACAGGTTTTTGTGTTCAACAGGTGCTAAACATGGGTTTCCTAGAAAGGAGGTTACTTACAAGTCAGTCTGTGTGTTCATTCACTTGATGTTTGCACATGCACCCAGGAACACAGAACAGGTGGCTTTCTGCACTGGGAAGCTGGTCAGAACCAAGTCCTTCCCACATGTATGCTGATGCCAGAACACCACTGTGCATCCCAGGTCCTTTATCCCTCTCAACCTCAAAACCTCCAGGGACCCCAAGGAAATGTGCTCACACTTAATGCAGAAGTTACAGTTAAAAATAATCATTCTGTCTCCTTCAACCCCATACCTAAACATGCACAGTCATTACAAGGGACACACTCAAATACACCAAAACCACAAATGACAAGGAGTCCTGCAGCTGAACAAGTTCTGAAGGATAAGTATTAAAAAAGAAGCCACAAATGTTGCACTTCATATGAGAGGCATAAGGATCTCTGGAAAAGAAATGGTCTCCACAGCTGTCACTTAACATTTACATGAGTGATTTCAGTTGCTCACAGGCAACTACCTTTGCAGTCCTGTGCTCCCACTTAATGAGACAAGTTCTCCATTAAAATTTTCAGTCTCATTTTCTGTAACCATGAACATAAATGGCTCCTGACTAAAATTATGTTCTCAATATGACTGAATTAAAGCTTTTCTGCTCAGGTTTAAAAGTGACAGCCTGCAAGAGTAGGTCCTTGACCTAGTCACAGAAGAGACCAAGGTTCTTAGAATCACACAAGCATTTCAGTTGGAAAAGACTTTTAAGATCACAAAGTCCAACCATTAATCCAGCTCTGCCACGCTCACCACTAAACCATGTCCCCACATCCACACATTTTCTAAATGCTAGCAGGGATGGTGACTCCACCACTTCCCTAGGCAGGCTGTTCTAATGAATGACCCCTCTTTCAGTGAAGAAATTTTTTCTCATATCCAACTTAAAACTGTCCTGGCACAATTTGAGGTCATTTCTTCTTGTTCTGTCACTTGTTACCCGGAAAAAGAGACCGACCCACACCTGGCTACATCCTCCTTTCAGGTCACCGCAGAGTGTGAGAAGGTCCCCCCTGAGTCTCCCTTTCTCCCGGCTGAGTCCCTGCAGCTGCCTCAGCCACTCCTCTCAGGCCTGTGCTCCAGACCCTTCTCCAGCTCTGTTTCCTTCTCTGGACACACTCTGGCTCCCCCAGTGTCCTCCTTGCTGTGAGCAAACAAAGCCAAACACGAGGTTCCAGGTGTGGCCGCACCTCCGTGCCCCAGCACAGGGGGATGGCACTGCCCTGCTCCTGCTGGCCCCTCTATTGCTGGCACAAGCCCGGTGCCATTGGCCTTCTTGGCCACCTGGGCACATCCAGCTCGTGTCCAGCCACTGCTGACCAGCACCCCCAGGCCCTTTCCCACTCAGCAGCTTTCCAGCCACGCTGGCTTGTTGTGACCCAGGGACAGGAGCCAGCACTTGGCCTGCTTGCACCTCACACAATTGGCCCTGGCCCATGGATCCAGCCTGTGCAGATCCCTCTGCAGAGCCCCCCTGCCCTCCAGCAGGTCAGCACTCACACCCAGCTTGGCCTTGTCCTCAAGCTGACTAAAGGAGCTCTTCATTGCCTCACTCAGATCACCAATAAAGATACAAAACGGTACAGTCCAGAGCTCTGGGGGACACCACTAGTGACCAGCTGCCTGCTGCAAGTAATTCCATTCACCAGCACTCTCTGGGCCAGGCCAGCAGCCAGTTTTTTTTCTCCAGCCACCAGTGCACCCATCCAAGATATGAATAACAAGTTTCTCCAGAAGAATGTTGCAAAAGACAGAGTCAAAAGCTTTACTAAATTACAGGTAGACCCCAGCTCAGCCTAATCCACCAAGCAGGTCTTCTTTATGAAAATTCTTCTGAAGTTTTAGAGCAGAGACATTAATCAGATACATCATACAACTAAGGTACTGATCTTTATGACTCAGCTCCAGAGAGTAAAAAAGATTTTTTGAAATTACAGACCAGAATACAGAAGACATCCTGAGTGTTTTTCTGGTCTGCTCCAGTCAATAGAATTGCTACCACTTATGGAGAACAGATGGGGAAAGACTTAACATGGAATTAAATGCATCTATTAAAGATTAATGAAAAATTACTTTATTTCAAGGCAGAGATCAACCTCAAGGTAATCCAAACTTCCAAGAGAGGTCAGAGGACATCATTTGCTTTCCTGTACTCTAAATCTTAGTAAGTAACTCAGTCAGCCTGAGAGGCCATGCATATGTGTGGGTAGCTTTGAATACTTATGCTTCAGATTGACCATTTTCTTGCATAGGCAGGAGAAACTCATGTATCCTCTTTTCTGTTGATGGTACTGTGAAACATCTTTGGCACATGATGGCACTGAATGTCTACATGATCTGTTTCTATCCATGTTCCAAAATCTGAAATTATACTAACAAAGTTTCAAAATATGTGTGTTGCTGTAACTTAGAGGAACATGCCAGACATTTTCTAGAATTCACCATAAATAGACAGCAACAAAAAATTGTTATGCAATGCTATTTAATGTGATATTTAATGCATTCACTGGATCAGAGACAGGCAATCACACTGCTATAAAGCAAAAAGCACATGCAACATGTATGTAGATGTGCAGTAAATGCTGTAGATGCCTAGTCTGTGCTCATGCCACCTCACCAGTAACAACCTGCTTATAGAAGGAGATGAGTGCAGCTGTGTCAAGAAATTTGTCCTATGGTGGATAAAATCCTGGAAGGAGACTCCTTACAAACTTCAAATGGCAAGCTGTGCATCAGAAAAACTTTAAGTCCAAACTTTTTTGCAGCTCAAAATGAAAGACTCAAGCTAAATCTTAGGGTATTCAGAACTAACTCGAAGAGATATTTCTGCAGGCAATCATCCTGGTACAGACAGATAACGAATTCCCACCTTCTTAGTTGAAAGAAAATTATACCCTCGGCTCTCATGAAAAATCTTTCTGCCATACAAAGACCAACCTTTAGTGCCCTGAACTGATAATCACCTGGCTTTCATTAAATAAAGACACTTCTAATTAAACAACCTGATCAACACACAAAAATGTGTGCTTTGCAGGCAAAAAATGGCAAGCAATTTATCTTTCAATATAGTAATCACTTATATCACACTAACTGTAATCTACAGTGATGAATAAAGGTATTTAGATTATGAAATCCTAGATGAGTTACTGACTGTATTCATTTCAACAGCAAGAAACAGCAACTCAAAATGTTTGCATTTTCAGGCAGAGGATTCCAATTTCAATCCAATACAAACTGGATTGGCCCAGAAACATTTTCACTTTTTACCAAAATATGTTCTCACTGGATGATCTCCCTCTTGAAAGGCTGGTGAAGAGAGAATACCCAACAGTCAAAGAAAAATTCATGTTGGATGGGAACTGTGCTAGTTATCTGGTCTACAGCGCACCAAAACAAGGCAAGCTTCAAAGAACATTCGGTTCCTGGTCCCACTGGGCTTTGAAAGCTGCCAGGGTTGATTTTCCTGAAGTTCAGGAAAGTAATGTTAATCACAACATGAAGGCCATGACATACTTGGAGGAATCAGACAAGTTTAGGAACTGGGAACTGGTGAATCAAGGATCTAAGTACACGAGAAACTGATTTTCCAGAGTCTCAAGTTTTGAAAAAGGCTAAATACTGCTGAATCAAAGGGCATGTGCATAGGTCAAATGGGCTGTACAGCAGTAGTGACAGCATATGGCTAGACAGCTGGTATTCTTACACTCCTAATGACTGCCAGGTAAACAGGTAACTCCACAAAGTGAAGGATAGAACGGAAGGTTCCTTCCTCAAGGCCTGCAACATAACACAAAATCTTTGAGAGCAACTGCATTCATATGCAGCCTTGAATCCACTGAAGAAAGCCATACTCCCACTTCAAAGTGAGAGGATGCTGGTGAGTATGGGCCACAATTCACTCTCCCAAGAGCCACTACAACACTAGACTGGAGAAATTGCAATATGAGATCTAAGAGTTTGCAAAGTGCTTCTCAAGGACAGGCAGTTCTGCTGCAAATTTGAATTCTCATGTAAATCCAGAGGCGATGTTTCACAAGTCTAACAGTATCATCAGAAGCTTACAAAGCCAAGAGGATGTTTTGATCTCAGAGAATGGAAATGAAGGCACTGTCTTCTTTCCAGATTTATCCTCCAAGAGAAAAACATACACCAGGCATGACTTTTCACCCAAGGATAAGATAGGAGGGACAGTTTTTAAAGCTAAATGGATGAAACTAAAAGAGGCATATACAAAGAAAACAAAAGAAAAATGAAAATATTTTAAAAGAGACTAGAGACAAGGCTGATTAAAGACTGTCGAACAAAGAGATGGTGAACAGGCACAGATCTCAATTAAGCAGTGAACTGAGTGAGCTGACAGTGAAGTGCGTATCACCAGGAACAGTGTCATTCACATCAAGAAAACAGACTGGGCAAGCCAAACAGTTCTACTGTGGCACACTTTCCAGGAGATGGAGTGTGGGTGGAATTCTGTTGTGAATGCTAGCAACGCAGAGGTATTGCAATACTGATATTTCCTTCGCTTTGCTTAAATATTTATATCCATCTGCATTCCTGTTCAGTGTTAACATTTTTTAGAAAAGACAGGTAAATTAACAATGACCTAGTAACTTAGAGGTAAAAGGAAAAAAACTATTTTTTTTCATGCTATTACAGGGTAGTCTATTCCAGACCACCTAAGTTTCAAATATCAGTGCTAATCACTTTGAACACCCATGAAAAAGCACGTGAAACCTGACATTCTCAGTAAAAAAAAATCAGAAAGAATGAGGATAAAAACATTATCTCATTTTTACAGATAAGAGAGGCACAGAGAGAGATCAGAGGATTTGCAGAAAGCAACACAGGTAAGGCAAGGCTATTCCTGACAGTTACTCATGCAAAAACCGTCTCTGTATGGCCTTGCAAAATTATTCCAATACCCTTGAGTCCCTAGTCAAATTAGTTCTTTATTTATTATCCCAGTTTTCAAGTATCTTTCAGATGGGCTCATTCATTGTTCCCATACAGCTGGGTAAACAGACAAAGTCAATTCCATGATGAAGGTTTACCTTATAGCATTCAAAACCCTTTGCATATGTGGGATTTTTTTTTTTTTTTCTTTAAGCAAGCTAAGAATGTGTTTAAAGGTGACCTGTGCTGAAAAAAAATGGAACTGGGGAAGTTTGGGAACAATCACAAAGGAAAGGCTTCTGAAGATTCGTGTGTTTCAATATCTTTTTCAAAGGAAAAAATTAATACAACAAATAAGTAATGTTTGAAGCTTTAGTATGTAATCATCCTTATTAAGGCCAAAAAAAAAAAAATGGACAAGAATCTTAGTTGCCAATATCAAAAGAAAGCAAGGCTTATTCATTTTTGCAGATAAAGGCTTTCTTAGGACTTTACTGTGAAACTGATACAACTACATTCAACAATTTTTAAGAAGCGATTAAAGAAAAATAGCAACATAATCAAAAAAAAGGTTTTTTAAAAAAAAGCCTTCCTGAAAGTCAACTTCGTTAGGATTTTACCACATGCCCAAAGCGAACCATATCTTTCAGGATGCTTGCATGGTGCTTAGCATTGAGGAATAACCTTGTTCCTGATGAGGGCCGCTGGCAACCCCCAAAAGAGGGGGCAAACTTTAGAACACAGAGGGAGAGGGGAGATGATACACCATTGAAATTAAATTCTTGATATTTCTTTCCATCTATATTCCCACTCCATTCCCAGGCGTCTTCTACACGAGGAAGAACTGAAGCCTCACACACACACACAAGAATCTTTGTGAACCAAGGGAATCAGCAGATGTGTGGGTAATCTTCCACAAATAAGAAACAAACGCTGCCAGCTGTACTTGTAAATTCAGAGATTAACATTAATAAGCAGTGCTAAGATTACAGGTATTATCTTTCCTTAAGGTGATAGAGCTCAAGAACCCCAGTTCTGCAGAAACTCAGCTGCCTGTCCAACTTTAGTGCCTCAAGTCCTACCCTACAGAGCAGAACATCTACAGATTCATCAGCCAGAATGTGCCACATCAAACTGGATTCTTGACACTATTTAAGATGGCAGTGAAGTAGTGAGCATATAAACTAGGTCAGTCATGATTATCTAGAACAAGGGCAATTTTCTTTACATGTTTGTGTAAAGCATATGAAAATGGCAAAGACTGAACGTTTGGGTGCTGCAGAGGGTATGTCCAAAAATCATTTTTGACAGAAAAGTTTAAATACATTTTACTATGAATTATATTTTCTATTAACAGCAAGGCAGAAGCCTATTTTTCAGTAGAGCTCTCCCTTTACCAAAGTGGTATCTCTCTGAATCTGAGTCAACTTTAGTGACCACTTTAATATTCACTTTACAATTAATGCTTCTTTTTATGGGTTGGTAGAAGGTAAACCAATTTCAGTTCGGCTTCTAGGTATTGAATTTATTATAAAAAGTTATGTACTTAAAACTCCTATAATGAAACCAGAGGCATCATGAGATAGTAACCTAGAGTTAATGCTGAGAAGGCCAGTTTGAATAATTCAATTCATGTCACCCTTAAGTATCTTTTCAAATGGAATTAACTTATCTCACGAAAAAAAGGAAGTTCCATGTTCCAGTTACTGATTATTGACTCCACAAGAGTTCTGACTTAAATCATCTTACCACCATCTTACCAGCAATTTTATTTCACTACTACCAGGATGCTTTTTTACATTTTGAGGGCTGACTTTCATTATAAAGAGGCAGTATTAGCTAAGAGGAAAACACAGTTTCAGAGTTACTGCTATCATTTGGTGATACTAAAACAGACAAAAATAAAAGTTAACACCAAAGTGTCTGCATTAGTTCAGTACAGCTACAAACCAGGGCTGCATTTCAGCCACATGGACACAGCTACTGCAGTCATTTACATCCTGTAAAACTCCACCTCTTTTTACAACAATGCCATCGATGTTTGGTAAGCTGCTGTTCTCTTGACCTGTTAATTGTCTTATTCTGACAGAAAACCCAGCTTTTAGACACTGAAAGAAGATGTTTCCAAATACCTATCTAAGCCCAGGGGAAAGTGACAGCTCATGATCCAAATTATGGTAAGGTAAGAATGAGGGAGACAGGCAGGTGAAAAGCAGAAGCAGGAGGCTTTAAGATACAGGTGTAGCACTAGAAATTACTCCAAACTAACAAGTAGGAAAAAGGGGGGGAAATGAACGGAAACAAGAAAGAACAGCTCAAAACAGGCAGAACAAAGAAGTGCTTCATTACAGAGTACAGCTGTGCAGTCCAATGTTTCTGCAAGAGACGGGAAAATTGGAACATCGTACATCGAAACACAGAGACCCCGGTAAGATCAGCAGTGTCCTGTAATAGGAAACGCTGATTATGTCTCCTACACAGTTCTACAAAGAGAAAACTATGTGACAAACTAGCTATCTTGCTTTAAACCCAGACATACCCAAGATTTCCTTAACCCAGAGAAAATCAAGTGAAAAGGAAAGGATTTCAAATGGATTTGGACTCAAACAAAACTCACAAAGACTTCCATTATCCTAACATTTCAATAAAATTGCTCTTGTCAAAGTCCACCTTAAAACAGAAAGGGAGAGCACAAAAGCTTCAGTGGGGCAGGAGGAACTGGCACGGGCAGTACTCGGAGCAGGAGGAGAGTGTTCTGGGTCTGTCCTCTTCCAATTCTTTCCTCTCAAAAATCCCTCCCTGCTCTGCTCCCCTTCAACAGATTCCATCAGGCACACGGAACAATGCCGTGTAGCCTGAACTACTGTGTTAAGACAACACTCAAAGAGAACAAAAAACACTCCAAGAGAGACCCATCAGGACACTAAGAGCTCCCAGTTCAGGTATTAAAAGGTGTGCGAAAATAACACCAAGTCCCATCAAGAGCAGCCCAGTGACCCCTCTTGGGTTTCAAAAGCCATCCCATGAAGGGTGAAGGAATGTGTGAGGGAGAGAAGGGACAGAATGCAGCAGTCCTGCTCACCTCTTTACAGTTTCTAAAGTGTAAGGAGAAACACAGCACAAAGTGCTTGTTTGGGTGAAAAATATAGAGCCAAATGCAAAGAGCGAGAAAATTGAAGAGGAAGGCTAGAAACATCAGAAACACTTTGCACGCCATAAGAAAAAAACAGTTGAAGCATGTTTTGACAGGTTTTTATCTATGCCTACAATGCTTTGCACACAACAAGAGGACTAGGGTAATTTCAGACCTGCTAGGCTGGAGCTGTAGAGTATGTTACCATAAATGAAATGTCAAGGCAAACTTCGATATAATATCTGAATTTGCATTTGTGGACAAAAGTACCTGTAAGCATAGAGAAAAGAAATAATGGAATCAAAGATGAGCTTGATAGAACTTTGCACATGAAATCAGGAAACATTTTTAAAGAAGCCTCTATGTATACACTGATAGAGTGATTAGGAAGACAGAAGAACAAGAGGAGATGAACATGGATTGTTGAAATAATTTGATAGTCAGTGGGCTGAAAGTTTCCTATTATCTGCTTCCATGCCTTTGTCCTGTAGATGTGATGACATTGGATCCCTCCATACTAAGGGCTAACCTAGTATAGGATAAATGTATTTGAAGTTGAAAGGCTAGAAATTAAATATTCAGGGGAAAACCTGAAAAAAGAATTGGCATCATCCAAAACACAGCTACGACAGTGCTTCTGGACTCCTCTCCATTTTACATGGAGATCCCCAGCAAGCTACATGCCATACAAGCAGAAACACAGAAATCATCCATTCTGGGAGGATATTCCTGTTTTGAATTCAATGACATCACAAAAATGGACGGCAGATACAAACACAAAAGAATGGAAACGAAATGTTTATAAAAGGTTAAAAGCCTGACAAACAGCTCAATGTCCAACAATGTTGGACCAAAAAAAAAGCTAATAAACAAGCTAAAAAAACACATAATCAGGACCAAAAAACCCCCATTCCTGATGCCAACGAAGTCACAGAGTATTGCTACCTGCTTCCTGAGAGAATTAAAAGATTCCCTCCTGCACAGCATCCAGTCTCCTGAGAAGCAGGATCTGCCTGTATAGACAGCAGGGAACTACTGAGACCTCCTTTTGGATACTCTGTGCTGATGACTTTACTTCTAGCCCTGTTATAAATAAGCTTTTAAGACTGTTCCAGAAGAAGAGGGGATCAAGGGCATAACCTCTACAAAAAGGCATGGTCTTGGATAGGATGGATTCTGGAAGTCGTCTGCAGATGGAAGCTGCTACCAGAGAACAGCAAGCAAGAACATGGGGTAGAGCACTTGCATAGGCAGTCTTCTCTTCCAGGGTATAATCTGCAATCAGCAGGGACAAACCAAGCACCCAGCTGCCAAGGGAAAATCTCAAGCAACCATGTTCTCAAGGCTTTGGATCCCTACATACAAGAAACATTTTCCCACTTAATTTAACACATATCTCTAGTAAACATTTTCTGGTTTTAACTGCATATAGAACTACAGGTCTTCTATAAATAGCTCAAATCAGATGAGCTGCTTTACAGACTTGAGACAGCTCTTATTGACCAAATACATCATCTGTAATGCCCTTTTCAATCATCAAAAGCCACAGTGAAAATGGGAAAGGCTATATGTACAGTGACTGCAATTATTTTCCTGTTTAAATAACAGAACAGGAAGCATAACAGCATCTCAACTTTTTCCTTGGCAAAGGTGTGGGTTACCATGACTCCTACTCCATTACAACATGGTCAATTAAGTTCACCCCTTCTACTGACCCAAAACTTGTCGGGGTTTTTCTCTTTGTTTTCCTGCAATCCGTGGATTAAGGCAAGGACTCATGGGAAACCAATCACAAAACAGTATTCAGCACCGTAAGATGTAAGATAATACACTCACAATCTCAAAAAGATGTTTTCACTTGGTAATTTAAATAAAAAAGAGATGGTAAAAAAAAGAGCTTACCTTCTGCTCCTTTTCCTTGGCAGCACTGAGTTCAGAAAGGGAGTGTGATAGTTTTTCTTGCTGCTCAGCTAGGTACTTCTGATAAAGGCTCAAAAGTTCTTGGCATTCTCTGTACTGCTGCTGCAGAGGTGAGACATCAGAAGTTAAGGGAAAAACACTCTTTAGCGAACAGTTAGAGCCAAATATATACCAACTTACTCTGTGTAAATCTGATTTAGATCCATAACAGTTCAATTTAAAAACAGATACCATGTGTTTGAGTAGCTCCTAATGATGATAAATCTGCCTAGAGATGAAGGTTCAAGTACAACCTTCTTCCTTACTCAGAGTGGAAAAAGAAGAATTGCACCAAATTCTTTTACCATTGGAAAAGGGATAGCAGCAGGAGACAGGTGATGACATTGTTTCAGCTGGAACAACTACAACCCTCTTATTTGTATTCAGCAAAGCCAGCCATTACCAATGTTTATTTATAAATAAATAAATAGCCAGCCAAGTAAGTAAATAGTCCATTTTTAAGCACAGACATCAATTCACAAGCCCACATACCCAAATCCAATCTCTTTGCTTGAGTGCCAATGGCTCAAAACCCCACAGCCACAGATGCAGTGCTAGAGGCCTTTTACAGACCAGCAATAATTTTTGGACAGTAATCTGGAGAAGCAGCAACTGTGGTGTTTGCAAGGATATTAGCAACAGTGTCCTGCCTTGCTTGCAGCATTGAAATTCCAACAGGAGATAAATCTGCTCTTCACCTGTCATTGTGTAATTCCCGTAATTCCCTCCCTTGCTCATGTAGCATGGTAAACCATTTATGCTCCCCTCTCTCCCCCCTCACTTTTAATTATGCATGCAGATGGGATAAGGGCTCGCTGTCCAAAGAGATTACTCTGAATAAATACTTTAATAACAAGTCACTGCAATTAAGGTAGGGAACAAAAACTTCTTCAATCTTTAAAATGGTGTTGAGTTACAGATTTCCTTAACATTTTTATGATCTAATCATTGCTTCTGGGCAAATTCATGTTGCAATCACTTTTGCCAATCATGGCTGCATAAATAACTCACTGCTTTGTTATTCCCTGTTATGACCCTAAGGGGTTTTCTGGGGTTTTTTTTTGGTGGTTTTTTTTTTTTTGTTTGTTTTTGTTTTTGGTGGGTTTTTTGTTGGTTTTTTTTTTTTTTTTGGTTTTTTTTTGTTCGGTTTCGTTGCCTTCCCCCTCTCCCCCCCTCCCCTCTACTTATTCTTTTGCAGGAGGGGTGGCCTTGCCAGGGCTTTTTTTTGTTGTTGTTGTTTGGTTTGTTTTCTTTCCTTTAAATAAAAGGCTACCGAGAGAATAAGCAAAACATTTTAGGAAGGAATGGAAGGTTAATAAACCCCAATGCTGAAATCAATCAGGCGAGCTCTCATAACACCTTTGCTCAGCACCTGGAAATATGGGAGGGTACAAACAATGGTCTTAACAAGCTAATTGCTTTCCAGAGCCAGCCTGCCTGAAGCTGGAGCTGTTTTACATTCCAGTTCATTTCGTCAGAGAGCACCAAAAGGCTGAAATGATTTGTGGTGGTCTCAGGAGTCTCTGCCAGCTATGATGTATATAAAAGGATTTTTTTTTTATTCCAGTTGTAACCATAGGCAGTAATGTTTATAGTAGGTGAACATATTAGCCTGGACGCAGGGCATGAATTTTACTCTAGCAAAAGCCAGTTCATTTATACAGCCTAAGAGTTAAATGTCGGTATTTGAAGACAAATTATAGGGAAATTCATTTAAACCCATGTTATGTGGTAGAATATAAAAACAGACAGTCCTATCTATCTTTATCAATTTTTTACAGCCCTCTTAATTCACTTTGCTTCCAGCAACCCCTTCCCCACAAAACAGATTTTGCCCTCTCCTCCCTCCCAGCGAGCACACTGCTGGCACCAGAAAAGCACACCCTGAACAGCCCTGGGGCACACAAGTTATGGCCAGGCAGCCATCCTCACTCTTGCCACAGTGCTAGCACCAGTTCTACTGGAAAGCCAGGCAACACTGCCTGCATTCCCAGGCCCCATTTGGGTTTCACAGACTGCAGAGCCCTCACGGTACACACGATGCCACCACCTCCTGCATGTGGCTACCAAACTCATTTAAATACAGCTTAAAACACAGTTTAATACAGTTTAAAATGCCAGCAAAGTATGCAAGCAAATCCTGATTGTCCAAAGGCCAGTTATGCAATCATGAGTGGGAAGGGCAATGGCACACATGAGCTTGAAGAGTGGCCAGGATGTCCCTGAAATTCTTGTGAGATTTGGTCAGCCACAGTAAAAGTCACTGTATTAGAAGATTAAAACCTTGTTCATTCACACAATCACTCTACATTAAGCAAAGCACTGTTACAGCCACCACAGTGTGAGTCTAAAGCCCTACTTTGCTTACTTAAGTAAACATGAAGCTTCTAATATGAAAAAAGAGTTCATTTGTTTGAGACACATGCAGAATAAAAGTATGGTAATTCTCAAAAATGTGCTGGTACATTTACTGCAGAATATCTTCTTAAGAAAAAAAAAAGCCTTAATATTAGATCTTACTCTCTCGTTCTATTGAATTTTTTGCTAAAAGCAGCATGATTATCTCCTTTTTTCTCCTACAAATTAGCCAGACAATACACAACACTGCCACAAAAAATATTTAAGTCATTCAGATATAACAGGATCGTGCATTTACTAAGGCAATACAGTCTTTGGAGAGACATGCACATTATAAATATTTTCATAATCCGCTTTAAAAAAAAATTGCAAGGTTTTAAAAACAGTATAGAAGTCCTAGAGATTATCATTTCAAATAAAATAATATACCTAAATGGAAACATTTGGTAATTCTTCATGTGTTCAGGAGCACAAATATTGAATTTGCAAGATGTTAGTTACCTGGGAGAAGTGGTACTTGGCATTTCACTGAAAGGTAGTTTTATGTCCAAGAAATATGCATTTGAATGTATTAGAGAAATACTTTTTATGCAGTTTATTAGTAAAGTATTGAGGTTGCATGTGGAGGAGGGGGAAACAAAAAAAAAACTTAGAAATGCAAAGGTTAGAATTCCAATAGCCACATTTACATGTAATACTGCAAGTACTACATATTTTATATAATAAATTAGGTAATTTTTTCACTGAATGTAAGTCAATGAATTAAGAGCTCATTTATGGCTCTTATGAGATAATAACCTCAGTGGAGATACCTGGCTTTGAGAGGAGGGGCTGCCAGCACACAGTGGTGACACGCCTACAGAAGCCAGGAATGGATGCCCAGGGAGCCAGGCAGGGAACAAAGAGCTTTTCCTTGGGGTGAAGCTCCACAAGAAGGCACAGCCAACCTAATAATGTTCAACTGCTCCCAAAGATACTCTCCCATGCACGCCTTCCGTCCACACCAGCTCTGCTGCCCCCTAGATTCCTCACTCCAGGCCCGAGCAAACTGTCCCAGCAAGGCAAAAAGACAGCCAGGCACAAGATCTGGCATGAGGTAAGCAGGGGGAGTGGAGCTGGGAGCAGAGGACACCTGTTCCAGCAATGGTTACCTGTCTGGGTGTGTTTATCCACCTTGCAAAGTCCCAACCCCTTCCTTCAGTTCCACTCTTAATCCCAGGCTATTAAGTCTGCTCCATGGCTACCTCAACTACTCACACCTTACTCCTTGCTGAAATACTGTCAGCCTCCCACAGGCTGAAGCAGGGGAAAAAAAAAAAAAAAAAACCACCAAAAAACTACAGTTCCTGCTTCCCCAGAAACTGGGAAGAGAAGGGCCAGACTCTAGCACACCCACTGACTCCCTTCACTGTTCCCCATCCACTGCTTCCACTGGCACTTTGAGCAGAAGTGAAGCCCAGCTTAAAGTCTCAAATGTTTTAGTTCAGAGCATCCAACATCTACCTAAGATGCTCTTGAATTCTTCACATCAGCCTCCACATGCTTGTGCAAGCTAGGTTCATGCTACAGCAATTCAAACAACTACTGGTCTCTTCAGGTCCAGGTTTCCAAAGGAAGACAACATCAGGTTGCTCCATGAGGACTATTTACCAAAATTCTGCTTTTCTTATATCACTTTTTGCAAGAGGGAAAAAGACAACCAAACCAGAAGACAGAGAATCTTCTCCTTTGAAAGAAGATTTCCTTGGGGGGGGCCTTTATAATTTAAGAAGAAATGTTTCATCTCATTTTATTAAAAGAAAAAAAGAAATTTAAAGCAGCTTCCAATCACAGTAAACTAAGTCTGGAAAAAACTTTTCTAGAAGCTACTAGCAAGAGAAGAGAACACAGCTAATGAGATTCTTCATAATCAATCTAATAACAAAGGCCTTCCTGTTTCTTCAGAATGTCTGTGAGAACTCACCACCTAGTGACACTTTCCTCACTGACTTGCCAAGAGCATTTTTGGGACAGGCAGGAGCTCTATTGCTGCCTTTTTACACTTGGGAAAACTGTCATGGGGAGTCTTTGGGCATGTCTGAGCACAGAGCTGCAGCCCAGCAGCCCCACACTCCTCAAGGCAGCTCCAGGATATGTGTCTTGCAGTTGCAAGGTAAACCAGCGTAGTTCAGGCACAGCACTAACAGACCAGATTCATCTTGCACCTGATTAGTTCAGAGTCTGAGTTTGCCTGCATTCACCCATGCAGAAAAAGCCCTAACAGACCTCCCAAGCATCAAACAAGATGCCCAGTGATGATTCATTCCCTGGGAATAGTCCCTGACTGTAGCTTCAGCTTGGACTGTCCTTTCACTCAGGGCTGCATTCTCTGATCCATGGCCAGAACAGAACACAAGAGCTGAATCTCCATCTTCAGTCACCAGATGCTGCAGTCACATCAGCCCCCATATCCAATGGAAGACTCTCTAGAGACTCAGAGCTATTACAGAGATATGCAAAGATGAATAAAGCAATCAAAGGAAAGAAAAAATCAAACACACACAAATTGGATTGGAATTTAAATCAGACAGCATTAACTTGAACTCTGTGGTAGAGATACAAGAAAGTTTCTGTGATGTGATGAAGAAAGTTTTTCGACATGTACACTCACAACCAGTAGCCACAAAGCAGTGGTCTTTTTAAATTCCTGTTTATGGACACGCAGCTAGAAACTCAACTAGTTATCACCATGTTGCCAGTTTCAGCAGACTCAACTCTTTTCACTGCCTCAGGTAGTACCCTGAAAACAAACGCTGTGAGAAAAACTAGACAAGGAAGGAGATGCTGAGGAAATGCCACTGACAGTGGGTGGATGAAGCTACACTAAGCTCTGAGAGGTCTTTGGTCCCCCAAGAAAAATCTCCCCAAACTGCAGGCAGACCTGAGCTTGCCTGCATGTTCTCCAAGCAGGTGTGTGCACCAGACCCATTCGAGGAGCCATGCACAGTCCCAGCAGCATAGCATCAAGCACTACATGCCTGATCAATCTTACTTTGCTTTGATGTTTTTGTGGGGTTTGTTTGGGGGTTGGGTTTTTCCTGGCAGCAACAGAAACACTACACCACTTTCAAAATGCCTCTGGCCTGCGCCTGGCACGTGAAGAATGTCACAGCAAGCTCACAGCTGTTTAACAGACACACCACTGCATCTGTAACTGCGGCACCATGTACTACTACAACATTTCACAGTATAGGTCATAGCCCAAAAATCACTTTATAAAATGCTGCAAGAAAGTAAGAAAGCATTTCACCAAACTCAGGTAAAAGCTAAGACCCATGCAGCTGGGTGACCAAACAGTGCAGTCCCTGTAACTACAACTAAGGATCAAGCTACATCTGCGCTTGATGGTTCCCAAAGGAACCAAACTTACAGAGTCTGCAGAGCCCCAAAGACCCACAATAGACTAATGGCAAATTCCACTACAAGTGTGGAAGCTTGAAGTGGACCCACATTTTTTTTTATGCATCACCCAAGCATATATTTTTTACAGTATTTTGACACATAAAGCAATGGGGTTTATTTTCTGCCTTAATATTTTGCATATCAATAGGAGAGAGATACCATGCCTTTTGGGAGAGAAGCAATATGTATGTCATTCTGATTTCCACCTGCAGGCTTTTTTCTCCCTAACCAAAGAAAGGATTAAAATAATGCAGCTTCAACTACTTACATATGAAAAGTCATATGAATAAAAATAAACTGCTGGTATTAATGAATTAACATCTAAAAGGAACACTTTAAAATATAAACTAAGATATTCTAAGCTCTTTCCTTTAGCATTTAACAATTACATACTTCATTGGAAGCTGACCCACATTTAATTTTAAAATACTACTTGGGTTTAACACATACAGTCTTGTGCCTTGACAATTTCCTCTCAGAAGAGTAAGAGGACTGCATTTTAGAAATCAGACTATCCAGGCACGGATCAAAGTCAACCCTAGCATGTTTCTTCTGCCTTAAAATTAAGAGAAATAAAATAAGTGGTTTGACTCTATGTGAATCATTGTTCTGAGAAAGGGTAGAGACTAGTAACTTCTATGAAGGTTTATTATCTAAACTCTGAAGTTGCTGCAAAGACTGAAGGTAATAAAATATTTTATGAACAACTTCACTTTGCTCGTTCTTCTTATATAAGTGAGTTTATGTGGACTCCCTGGCACAGTGATGCTAAGAACCTGCAGGGAACTTTCTGCACATCCACTTTTCGATGTATTAAAGAAATCATCTGGTGAGAGTCTGAACCTTATGAGCCTTCAATTCAGAACACAATTTCCTTCTGATCCAAATGCCTTAGGAAGCACAATTCTGAAACACTATAAAGAAGCAAGTCACATACAATAAGACAGAGTGATCTCCAATCTGAAGCCCAACAGTTACATTTTAATTTACACTTGAATATTTTAATGTTGTTATCCAGTCAGTAAATTAACTCAAGATGCAAGAATAAAAAGGGAAGATGCATAGGGAAAAAGGTCACAAGGTCCACATAAGTTAAAAACTTCACTTCTGTTTGAAACATCAGCATTATGTTGTTGAATGCCACAGCTCTCATATAAAGGAATTGCTTAATACATTCCCATTCTGTTTGAAGGGAAATTAAATTTACATTCTTTGGGAATATGGTATTGTAATTAGTTCATGACTTGATTACACTTTGAAGTGAGCGGGGACTGCATATGGTGCATACAAATTAGTTTAAGTTATGGTTACCTACCTACAGAAAAGCTACTGAGTTAAGAAAGTTAGCGACAAAGCCGGGGCAGTCCTTTGGAGCTTTCAAGAAGCACACAAAAAACATCAAATTCCAATCTAGTCTCTGGACTCCCAGATGCCAGGTGTGAACAGAAATAAAAAACAGTTTCCTAAATAGCTGAAGAGTTGTTTTCAAAAGTAAGCTTTCCTATATTTTTTTACCACCTATAGCACCTGTAGAGACACTGTTAAAACTGATCCCAAAGAAAAAGCAAAAAAGGCACAAGATTTCCTACCCTGGTTAAATTCACCACTATGATTAATCCTAGTACTTGTAGTTTTGTAATTTCTTTTATAGACAGTCTAAGTTTTATATTATCTATCAAGATACTCTGTTCCACACAGATGATGAAATTCCCAAGTTCGCTTTAACACTCTGGAAAATATTGAGATGCACAATGCAAATATAGTGCATCTAAAATTGTCCAAAGAAGAAGATAGCCCATACGATTTGATGAGAGCAAGGAAAGCATTTAAACCTAAAACTAATTCCCAATATAGCAGATGAACTCAGAGAAGTCTCTAACATACTTTCGAAATGCAAAAGCAGTTTAGGGTACAGGATTTGATCCTATGTATTGAAAATCCTTTCCACAGGATATGCCAATCAAACTAGACAGCTTATCTGCCATGTTCTCTGGTTCAAAGGTGGGTAAGGACAAAAATATCACACACCATCGTATGCCAGCAGATGTGCCTGGATCGATAAATGCAAATACCATCTCAGAGCTTGCATTTTCTATTCCAAGTGGAAAGCACATCTCCAGCCTTATCTTCATTAATACAAACAAAAGAATACTTACAAGCAAAGAAAAAAAATAAATCGAAGATTTATTTTACAGGCTGGCTCTGCTAACAATTGTTTAACTGAAAAGGAAGGAAGAACACAACACACAAAAGACAAATTATGCTGCTACATATACTGGCAAAAATATGCATTTTCATAATAATGAACATAGGGTATCTAATGAGAGGAAAAAGTAAGAACCTGAATACACAAAATACAGACCCCACAGATCGTTGTAACAAGATACTGATCCTGGCATGGGCCATGAAAATTTCTACTTTTAGCATAAGAACTGCAGTGGCAGGAAATTTTCCTCACTGGCAAGAAGGAATTTTTTCAGAACATACTTGCTCCTTTCAGGAGAGCTCTGCCAGTGACTATAGTGACTTTCAGAATTTAAAGACTTCTTTTGGCATTTGCTTAAACGGCACAGCTACCCAGCCTCTTCCACGAGAAACTGTGAAGGAACTTGTTACTTATGTATTTGTCTACCCGCCAGTAAATGTACCATGCATTTTTTATGGAAGAAAGGAGCCTGGAGATTCAGACATACACAATTTCTCTGCGAAACAGTCCCAGCACCTGAGAACAACTCCACACATTTCATCATGTACGAGAGAAAATAATCACAACCTGCGCTGTGCGAGAACACAAAGCCAAAAGGAGACATTGTACCTATCACCATCCACAAAAAACCGGCGCTATTTTTCCTTCTACATATTTAGAGTGCAAAATTAAACAAATAAAAGGAACACTGCATAATTTAGCTTTCATTTTGTATCAAATTGCTCATAATTGTAACCATAAAATGATAATATTGTGCCATATGTGCATCTGCAGAGCCGGCAGCGGCGCTGACCGGCCCCGGCCGCGCCAAAAGTGGGGCTGTGGCGCCACCGTGTGTCCGCTCCGGGTATTGCCGCCGCCCGGCCCGTGCCGAGCACCCGGGCAAACGCTCGGGACTCATTTTCTTACCGAAAAGCATCGCTTTGCAACCTGAAAAGCGCCGTGCAATCCTCCTGCTACTCTTCTTCCTCAAACTGCACTCTGCCCCACCCGCAGAGGGAGTCACGGCTATACGTGAAACACACATTGCTGGGAACGTTTGCTGTTTTAGTTGCAGGCCTTTGTGAGAATTAAAAAAAATTTGGTAGTAGCCACTGTCACCATTTACACAAAGCCATTTGTCATCTTAGTACTACTTATATTAAAACAGACATGTTCCTTACTCTAATTTGACAATGGAGCTCCTGGCAGAAGCCCGAGGAGAGATAAGGTGGGAATTGAGGTATCTGAGAAAGGATGCTCAGCCTCTTATGTTTAGACACAGTAAGAGGAGTTATTTAACAGGATAAATGTGAGCTCAGAGTCAGAAGCGTGGAGAAAAGGGGATGAAGAGGCAAGAGAGAAATGGAATGTAAAAGCTGAATTTACTGAGAGCAGAGCTACAGCACCTCCATCTCAATTAAAGAACATGCATAGCAAATCAAAAAGGTGTCTGCTTTGCAGGGAATGAAAATGTAAGATCACAAAACGTCAACTTGTTTTATAACTAAGCTAATCAGGTTTGGTCTTGGTTACTATCAGAATGGGGATCACCTGAGAATACACAACGGTGTCTGTCTTGTTGCTTCCTTGCAGAAAACAATCAATCATCGCTTTTAATTTTATATATTTGATGTCTCTCACTGAACCTTTTCCTTAGCCTTAAACAGGAATAATGTTGATGGAGAAAGACAGTCTCCTTCAGCCCAGCTCCCACCACCTTCAGAATAAGAAGGTCCTCATTTGGTTCCTTACTGGAAAGGAAACCTGGATGCTAGGGAAAGTTTTTGTTTGCTGCTTCCTAACGCAGTTGCCACTCTGTATCTTCCACAGCAGGCATCAGGCTTGGGTATTTGAACTTTCTTATCTCCTCTTTTTAAACCAGAACATAATCAGGCAGCACCATGCAGATTTTAATCTGACTATTGGCAAATGGCGCAAGAGGCAAGATGAAAATCTGTAAATGTTGCTGGACAAAAATAGAAAAAAAATAAATACCAGTGAACCAAAAAACCTTGCCCTTCTTACAGAACTGTCCTCAGCGCTATAGCTAGAAGAGCACCAAATGTAAAAATCACAGATCATTCTAGATAATTTATTTTTTTCCTTTAAAACTATTGCTATTTTGACAGTCTTTCTAACCTTGTTAGAACACAATCTGTTTGCATGATGTAGATGAGAGAAACGCATTGCTTTTTTTCCTAAGATACAGCTGAGGTCAAAACAGACTCCATACCAGCACACTAATATTAAGGAAGGTGTCCTCAAATCTAAAAAAGGAAAAATATTACATGATGGAGTGCTGGAAAGATCTTTTCCACCATGCACTGTACACACACATCTCTAACGTGGTAAGGACTTCAAAATACAGATCCCAGAGAGTTGGTCCTTTCTTGTGAATTCTGGCTTTAAACATGCCAAACTCAGAAGCACTGGTTTCACTGAACTGAGGCCAGGGAAGGAAAGATTTAATAACAGCCTCATTATAAGGTTCATTGTTGTAGGACTATTTAATATACAAGATTAACACATCTTATCTCCCACTTTCACTCAAACCTATTATACCCCTCATTAATACATGCACATTTCTACATCATTTACAGCACTCAGGAATCAAATATTACTGTCTGAAACAGGGTGTGTTCTGCTGCTCTTCCTGGTGATAGGCACTTTTTGCAATAACAGTATTAAAAAATAAGCTTCACAATTCAAAATTAGAGACATGGGTAGATAAACAGGGCTGTCTAAAACTGAGAGAAATATGAAATAAAAATCATTTGTTTTGCCAACCCTCTGGATTTCATTTCTTGATTTTGGTTCCCTCATACCCAGACCATTCAAATATTGTAAGACAGGAAACTTGTGCTTGCCCACCTTAATGAATAATGGTATTCTTTCCTCCTGGCAATTTGAGATGTAGAAGTAGGTAAAGTGACCAACAGCTCCTCAAATTAAGAGCCATTTAAAAGTCTTCAGATCTGGACGATCAGAGAAGAAAAGGAAGCTGTAAGGTAAGAACAGTACAATACTTCCCCAGATTACATTCCTTTGTGTCCACAGATGCAGCAGGGCAGGCCAGAACAATGAACCCTAAAATTATATGAAGGGGAGGAAAAAATATCCACTGTTATGTTCTCAGGAGACCAAAGGCTGCAGGTTGGCCACCATTCTTGCATGAATTGTTATGAGTTTGCAAGCATCTCAGGACAGAGAAAATGCACTTGTCCAGCAACTGAGCAGATCCAGGCACCTACAAGCTCTCCCGAAGCTGTTCCCTGAAGCTGTGGAACTGCTCTCCACAGGAGGCTGCAAATGTTTATAGGGAAAAAAACCCTTTCTGAAGCCACCCTGCGGTAACAAAAAGGTTTTCAAATCAAATTGTTAATACTTATTGAAGAGAAAGGAAATAAATGACATGGAATGATTCTCCTGAGAAGTACTGATTGCAAAGACTTAATATCCATGGGCCAAATTTATAGCTCCTAGGATTTTTTTCTACTGTTCTTGGAGATGAAGATGTTTACTCAGGCTGATTAATTTCATCTCAGAAATTGTAATTTGCTGGGATAGGCCAGAGTGACCCATTCACACTGAACTTCAGGCTTTTTGGAATTGTCCGGGTTAAAACAGTCATTGGAACTGGTATTTGGAATTATTTCAGGTAAGAAGGAAAAAGGTAAAAACTGTTGTGAGGTATTGGAAGTTGCTACCTCCTGCAAGAAAAAACACTCATCCCTAAATCCTCATGTTTATTATCACTAAAGAATAGCTGACATCCTGGAGGTCTTCTTGGCTTCTTACTAGGAGCATACTGAGGTACACAGCTGATGTGCATGGACCAGAGAAGTCCAAGGTATTGGTGGGGAAGAGAGAAAACCCTTTCCCCATAGCTGTGACTTGTTTTTCCTCTCACTATAGTTTTCCACTCATCTTAGAGAAATATTGCTATGTGTAAGCCTTGAGGGTATCAGTGCCAGAGGGCAGTTACTCCTGAAGACAGGAATTCCTGAATCTAAACTCAAAAGTGCTCATCAGAAGAAAAAATAGCTGAAAAGAGTTTGCATAAAGACAGTTACTGGCAGCAAGAAAATGATACTTTCAGATATAGTCCTCTCACAGGATTAATATTTGAGTAAGCAAATAGTTCTTTGGCAAATTCTTTACTTATTGCAATGCAGTCAGAATCACAGTGAGTTGACTCCATGCATACAGCAACTGCTGATAATGCAGGGATCACCACGGATGCTTAGAAGGGCTTAGTCAACTCAAGAATGGAATAGGCCTTCTTGTCAAATACATTCCCGTGGTTATAATAAATTTTTGAGCTAAACCAAATACAACATAAGAAAATAGGGAAAAAAAAATCAAACACTAAAAGGTTTTATGTAACAGGGACCTAGAAAAATCAGAGAAATTAGGGGTATTTTCCAGACAACAGGTGATCAAGGTAACCTGCATACTAAGCTATATGGGAATGCCTATTTCCTGCCAACAACAAGGAAAGGAAAATTACTGTATGTGAATATCTTGCAAGGACCCTGGGCTAGAATGTCTGGTTTTCAGGAAAAGGACCACAATAAAATTAAAGAAACAAATAAATAAATAAATTCAGACAGCTACCTTCCGTCCAGAAGTTCAAAACAGAAGATAAATAAGGGACACAAAAGCACTGAACATTTAGTCAGATTTTCTCATTGATAAACATCATGGAGACTATGGAGCCCCCAAAGATTTAAGATTTAACTTCTTCAGTGCAGGATTAATTTAGAAGCCAAAGCTGTGGCAGAGCTGCTCAGTACCTCTCCTTAATTTCAACAGGTCAAGGAAACATCCATACCTTTTCCATCTCAAATGGAAAATTATTCCTGTACTAACAGCCAGAAACCTTCATCATTGCAGTATCTCAACAGCTCATGGGTATCAACAGACTCATTGTCATCATCTCTGCATGTTCTCTCTGCAGGGAAGGTCACATTTGATATGGGGGAAGCTGAGATACAGACAAGATATATGATTTACAGGACTTCACAGAAGTAAGAAAACCCACGTGTATCAGATCTGAGAGTGCCTCCACAGCAGCCTGCAGTGCCATTCTGTCAGCACCATTCTCCCAGCTGCTGCACTCCATGGTGCTGATGTGGCCTTCTGGGCAGCCTCCCTAACAGTCCAATCCCCAGTTAAACCAGGAAAAAAGGGATGTGCACTTTTTTTCAAGTTTTCATGAGTAAGACATTTCACATATTCTTGCCTTCCCCTTCCAAGGATTAAGGTGAGAAAGAACTGAAGTGAAATACAGACAAAAATTAAAGCAGTAACTGTGCCATAACACATCTGCCTCTGAAGCAAGAAGGAACAGACAGCACCAAAACACCTTCAGATCTGACAGGTTGCTCTGCTACCAATCTGCACGAGCAGGTGAGACATGTCACTCCATGACAAGTACCAGAAATAAAGGAGCTTAATGCAACTTCTAGTGTTTTATAAGATTTCTCTCTATTGTGTGAATGGAGACAACAAGCAGTTCTAACAAAACATGGGGGGATTTTTCTCCCCAGAGCTGCAAAGCTTTAAAATTAGCACTTTGTCTATGCTTGTTCTTTTAATGTCTGCATTTATTAAGGAGCAAAACAACCATGCATCTGAAATGCCAGAGAAATATGGATCCATAAATAATGCCACATTCCTACTCACACCTAATCTAAATATTTATGTTGTAATTTACCAGCAAAAAATGCAAACTATTCCTTAAATGCTACATTGTATTAAAGGTTAACCATGTGACATGTTTTATTATAAGGCTCTGAATTATGTTTAACACAAATCTTTATTTTCATTGAAAGTTCTGGTGTTGAAATGGATGGACAGGGACAAGGAATTTTAGTCACCTCCAAAAGACCAATGTTGAAATTTGGATTTCTTCTGTATTTTTTCAGTCCACATAACCATAGGCCATGCAACTCAGCAGCATACTGATTGGGAGAGGAAGAGCCACCTTCTTCCCAACTAGAAGAGCTAGAAGAAATAGCTCTGTCAGGGAGGCTTGATGCTTACAGCAGGCCTGTTGGTGCAAAGTTGCACTTAGATACGCAGCCCCTACTGGAATCAGGGCCAAATCAAACGGGCTGTGCATGCACCTGCTGAGGAAAATGTTAAATGGAATAGCAGAACTGCCCCGGGTACAAGCACGTGCCCTCATATTTCAGAGCTGCTAGATGCAGTCTCACCTTAACAGTGAGGTAACACCTCTCTGCCCAGTAGCTTACACAGGAATTCATGACCCACTCCTCACTCAGTCCTACAAAACCCAGCTTCTCTTGTACTTCATGGCCTGCTAGTCATCATGACATATTTATGGCCCTAACTGTTCCTTTTGGTTCCTCCTTCAGCTCTCACCTTCATGCCTTCTGTTCCTAAAACCTTTTATATTAGATATAGTTTCCAACTTATCTTCTATTTTCTCTCTTATACAAGGCTTTCTTTAGAAATACAACTTTGCTGACTTCGTTTCCAATTCTCTTGATCTCTACATGATCTTCCACATAGAACACTTTCTTCGTGTCATCACTTTCCTCAGATGCAAGACCTTTGAAGCTCACTGCAGACTCAGCCATGCAGGAACTGATACAAAGATTTCCCTGTGTTTTCCATTTTCATGAACAGGGCCTCTTCCATTTACATTACACTGAGAGAGAACCACTCTTGTGTGACTTTTTGAGCCTATAATGTGCCACAATTTTCAAGGCCATAAAAGGGAGGGGTAAAAAAAAACCCCACACTCAAGTTTAAGTAGTGTTCTGGGAGCTAAACATCTTCCAACTTGTATAAGAAGAAAATGAATATTACTGCCAATATGCCACCTCCTATACTGAAAATCTCATGAGAAAAGAAATTCCCCAGGTCTAAGCACAAGGTATTCACAAATAAACATTATGACCCATTTTAAATGTCCGATTTCTTCACATTTCCTTTGTGACTGTTAAAGAAGATACCTCTAACTCAACAGCAGAAAAGGCTCACTTTTTCCAGAAAGAGCTAATCAGGCACAGCAACATGAGATGTAGTAATGTTCCCTGCTTCAGCAGGAGATGAAGAGCAGACTTATTGACAGAATCTGCATTTTTGGTTCTCATGTGCTCTGCCTGAATAAGCTCACCAATCTGAGGCAACACTTTCAGACACTGGTATTTTGAACACCACTGGTCTCTGGGACTATCCTTTTTCTGCACCTCACTGTATTTAGATCGAAGAAACCTTGGCAAAAAAAAAAACAAAAAAAAACAGAGGAAGCTGGAAGCATAAATGTTCATTCTTAAGTTGCAGTAAAATCTTTCATTTCAATGATATACAGAAGTACTTGGAATGTATTACAGCTGATAAATGCAGAAATGAGGTATAGAATACTACTGAAAATAGACCTTATTTGTATGCACGCCATACAAATATGTTAAAATACGTAGTTAAATATGCTGTTGGAGTTAAGTAGCTTTCATAGAAGAGAATCATTGCAATTATCAGTGGTAATAGCAAATCCTCTCTGATACAGATGTTTACTTCCTGTTCTAAGAACTAGGGCAGGAAACAGCCATGTTAAAAATATTTGTATAGCACCAGCCATAGTGTTCCTATTTGTTACAGCTAAGTGTACAACCTGTAACAAAAATAGATAGTTTTTTCTTCCTCTCCCTCCAGCATAACTTAATATATTTAAAACCTTTAGTCAACAACCAAATGCCTGCTACCATATTTTGGCACAAGCTGTCTCTAACTACAGTCCTATCTCTGCAGTTAACAACTGGAACATAGAATTAGTCATCTCTAGGAAACAGATAGCATTAGCTTTTCATCACAAAAAGCTCAATTAAAGCCCATTTGAGAGAAGCTGAGCCACTTCTTTATTGCGTTTTTTCTTTTCCCTGCCTCTTGATAGCTAGGCTGAACCTAAATATCATTAACTGCTGTGAAGGCTAATATGCAAAGCCTAAGTACAGACCTGACTACGGCAAGTGCCTCTCTCAGTTCTGATGCATGGGGGGGAAAAAAAGAAGTCAACCACATACAGACAATTTCTTCCCCATGCCCCCATGTTTACTTCTTGCCAATTTCTTTCGTAAAATGGGAGAGGTGTAACTGTCTATTCAGTTTTTTAAATTTCACTGTGTGCCTTCTGTTTCTTAGAACATGGCAAATACTGTCTCTACATTATATCCCTAGTACTTAGAATGCAAAACACTTTATGACACTTCTAGCTCTGGGAGAAGAGAAAATGAAGCATGAAATAAGAAATATACTAGCAGAACAATATTCATTGACACTGGTGAATCTGTATACTGCTGCACTGGGAAAGTATTAGTATTTGGGGTTTTAGGCTTTTTTTTTAATATGTTTGCCCAGCTTGTCTGATGTCAATGGTATGTCTGCCCTTGCAGCTTTTCCATGTAACATGCAACTGAGATGCCAAATTCATCACATTATGCTCAAATCTGGCAGATTTATACATTCTCATTTAAATGACAAATATTTTTAAGCTAAACTATATAATTACCCTCACAGTTCTTCATAAACCCCCACCTCTGAAAAAACACAATCACATTTTTTGAAAAGTCTGAGCCCAAACACAGAAATCTTTTCTCTCCTAGCAAGAGCCTAGAACTAGTAATAATATTTTCTTTCCTAGCAAGGGTCAAGACAGATTCACAAACAATAAAGCCATAAGCACGGGGAAAAAAAATACATAGAAAACATCTTGGCTGACCAAAAACTGACTTTGGTTGAAAAAATATTTCACAAATTAGTCTTTGTTTCTTGTAGCTGATACTGAAACTGAAAGAAAATGGCACAAAAAAAGAAGAAAAAAAATCACATTCTTCAAGTCCATTATGATCCACAATACTCAATTTAACATGCACTAATTCACTGATATTAGATAATGTGTTCTTGCACTGGTTTTAATATACAAAAGTTAAAATTCCTGTAGAAATATACACAAGCAGTCACAGGACTCTAAAATTTGTCCCATCCCACAAGTAAGAGTTAGGCAAACAATAATTGGAAGAAAATGCAAAAACAGCATAAAGAATAAAAACAAAATAGAAACTGCTTTTCAGAGCAGACTTCTGAAGCTCAGTCCCAGAAGAGCAGTGATGAGAATCAGCTGTCTACAGCACATCCTAGTCTGGTGTGTGGCAGGAAAGATATGGGAGCCTCCACAACACCACACCAGAGAAAACGGAGAGACTGGCACTTCTGTTGCAGGTATCAAAGCAGAAGCAGATTTAGGTATATCAGGCTAATCAATACTCAAATGGATCACATCTCAGCCACCTAGTGCCTCATGCCAGGAATTCAAATAGTCTGAAAAGCCTCTCTTTTGGAAAACAACTGGTAAAACCCCCTTCAGATGCCACTTGTACTGCTGCCACCTTCCTCACAGCTCAGGGAAAATGTCCCTTTTATTCTACTTTTAATGGAAAAACCTTTCATGTACTGTAGGAAGGTACAAGACAGATCATCACATCTTTGGGTGAACTAGTTGGAAATTTGGCTAAAGTCATTATACCTAACTGACAAAAGCTTAAATCTTTTACTAGTGATTTGCTTGAATTATACACCAGATTCATACTAATGTAATAGGCAACTTGGAATATGCAGCCCTGATTTGCCAGGGACTGTCTCATGAGGAGTTATTTAAAGAAAAGAAGGTAAAAACTAAGTGACAAAAAGCAAAGATAAATGTCACAGCACTCATTACTAGCAGACCCAGTGTAATACTGACTGGGTCAAAGCTACAGCCCTGGGTATTTACAATATGAACACAACAAAACTCACTTTGTGTACCTCCTCTTTTTTTATTTTCTTCCAGTGTCTTGAGGAAGGACCATTCCCACC
This sequence comes from Serinus canaria, assembly GCF_022539315.1. Taxonomy (NCBI): domain Eukaryota; kingdom Metazoa; phylum Chordata; class Aves; order Passeriformes; family Fringillidae; genus Serinus; species Serinus canaria. Next base: position 68,415,406 of record NC_066343.1, on the reverse strand, counting down.
AGTTTCACCTCTCTTCAAATCTATCTGGACTCTTTTTGAAGGTACAAGCTGGTATTTCATGGTTTCTAAACCATTTTCAAAGCCTACCACTTTGGTCTTGATATATTTTCAAAGAACAAAAGGAACTACCCCAACTACCTTACACATGCAAAAAACCCACCTACAGTTATAACCGTACAACATAGAATACCAAAAGAATTTTCTCATATTTTGCAGCCAATTTAGTTATAGACCACCACAAATGGACAGTTATTTTTTTTAATTCCACTTCCGTAAGGCAGGGGGGATGCAAAACTGTCAGGGGAGGCAGCAAAAACAAAAGATGACTTTCAACATCTAGAGTAGAACATGCAACGTAGCTAATACTTTTTTTATTTTCATCCCAAAAACTGATGGGATCTTATTTACAAGAGACAGGATTGGGGAGTTAAAAAAAAAGGTGCTTAATGCATTCCCTGCATTAAGGATAATATGAATTTGGTACAAGGATCTTGTATCTCCTGATACATAAATGAAGTCATTGACTAAGAACAGCAAAATAATCTCATGCCACAAACACCACACACCACTCATCACAACTGAGATGCTGACATTTGCTGCAGGGCTGGCACTGCTGCACTGCACTTAGGCACATAATCCACCCCTTCTCTAATTTAACTAGAATCTATTCTAGTCTGTACAAGAACTACAATCTTAACTGCAGAATATGTATATTTTTCCCTTGATTGCGTCTACTTGTTCTTTCAAGGGCATTCCCATTAGGAACAAACACTTCTCCATCCTCTCTCCCCCTGAAAGCAGAGTGAAAATAATCCTATCAAGGGAAACTTATTACTGTTTCCAAATTGCGCCTGGCTCTCAGCAGGCACACTCTCCAGGCAACAGTTTTGCCGCTACATTATAACTAATTTTTTTTTTTTTTCCACACGACGTTTTGTACTGTAAGTAGGTAGAGGAAGGACAGATATATGTGGTTTGGGATGAGAAAGAACCTTCTTGAGCCAAGCAAAAAAAGCAGTGTCTCCCCTCACTCGGCACCCTCCTGCAAAGAAATTTTGTTGTCACTCCTGAGAAGGATTTCTTAGCACATTGCGCCATGGTCAAAAACAGACCCTTTCACAAATTAACGCTGCAAGAGACAGATGAAACCTGTGGTTTGTTCAAATTTGGAGCTCCTGGCTGCAGAGGATAATGAAGAAATAATAGAAAAGAGGGGAAGAAGGAGAACAAAAGAAAGCCCAAAGCCATCATTTGAGTCCCTGCACCTGGACACGGCACTCGCTGTCCAACGCTGCCACCTAGTGGCCACACAGAGCGGCGACACGGCCGCGCTCCCCCAGACGCGGCTCGGCAGCGTCAGCCCCAGCGTCCCCTTGCACAGCTCCCAACTCCTGGATCGTCACTCTGCAAACACAAAACCCTCTCCGCTTCCTGCTGCCCTTGTTTTTATGGCTTTCTGCAACCCTTCCAAACAGATTCACCAGAACGCTTTAAATCAACTGTTCCCAGCAAAAGGAAAAAAAAAAAAACCAATACATAGGAAATGGAATTAAATGTAGCACATTTGATTTTGAGTGAGTAGATAAAGACCAATTTTTAAATTAATTCAAGTTAAATCCACTAAAGGCTGCTTCAAGACCAATTAACAAAAATGCCTCAAAGTCGCAGGCCATTCTTTCAGACAAAGGGAAACTTATCCAAATACATACCAAGGAATTTATGTATAATTTCTAGCTTTTTAAACAGAAAATGGACACACACATCTTAGTGACAGAGCCACATGACATTTAGCAGGATGAGACAACTATCTGAATCAAGAGGAAAAAAAAATCATATCTTTACTAATTCTTCTGACTAAAATAATCAAGGGAAATAGAAACTTCCTTGGGAATAGGACAGAGAGAGCACAAGAATTGTGCAGTAACAACAGAGAGCTGTGCATGTCAGAACACCACTTCAAAATCAGATTGAAGAGAGGTCAGGAGCTAGATCCCAGCCTTTAATCTGCAAATGTACCAACAGCAACTCTCAACCTACCTAAAAGAAAGGTCATACACTGCCATTCTGTCTCCAGTAACCCCTACAGCCCAGCTCCTCCTTGGGAGACTCAGCTTAAGAGCAGTTCAGCTGAGAAGTATTATTTAACCACATCACACTCACCTGGACATTACCCTCTTCTGCATTTCACAGCCTGACAAAGGCATTTAACCAGCCACATCCATGTCCTTTCCCACCAAAAGCCTTTATGCTCCTAACCTGAATAATGTTCTTGCTCCTCATCACGTCTCCCCACGCACCAGAGAGAACCCCCTCACACACCAACCAAAAAACTGTACCATTCTTCTTGATTCCAGAATCCAGGAGTGCAACCCTCACAGATTCACAGCATCCATACCCTTCCTGCTCATGGGAGTGAAAAACAAGTCTACAAAACCCAGAGCAGGTTAATGTTTTAGGAAAATGTACTAGAGGCTTGACATGACACAAGGACTCTGTTAAAAGACAGCAAAGCAGCATCCCAGGCTTATTCTCCAGCTGACGCATAGCTCCAACTTCCCACTTTTTGCACAGCACCTTTTCATGTCAAATACAACACAATTGTACGATACTTGCTTAAAAATCATTTTGGCCATCAGGGAATAACTTTAGAACAGGAGTCCAAAGAAGTAGTAAGAACTATGCCATTGCTGAAGTATCAAATTAGAAAAAAATACTGATGCAGTCAGTTCTACAAGCACATATACTTTCAGGAATGACAAAGCTTTGAAGCCATGAAATTCTCTTTGAAGCTTGGCTCCAAGCAACTATCACTTTTTAAGTTTCAACTAGATTACAATTTTAAGTGAAAGGGCCTGGCAAGCCTGAAGCACTTGGAATTAATTAAATAAATAAATAAATACATAAATACATAAATAAATAAATAAGTTTTTAAAAATACTGAAAATGGAGACCCTGTGATTTAGCGCCAGCTTCAAAATATGACTTATGTCAGGCTTCTTTCTTTAACTGCATGGGGAAAGCACATGCAGATATTTCTACATAATTTAAATATTGCAGCTATGCATGGCCATACTGGCACAACTCAGGCCTTTCTAATTCTGATTGCTTTTTCTTCTGACTAGAAAATATCAATAAGCTGATTTTGATATTTTTTCTCATAATTCTCCAACAATAGGCTGACCTTGGTCACTGAAAGTCTTCCTTTGGTTAAGTGAAGCAGAACACTTTTTCCTTATAAACTTGCTGCATCCTTAAATACAGCACACAGTCCCTGAATCCTCATTCTGGTGCCTCATTGTTTCCAAAAATGTCACAAGTCAGGAGGACAATCAAAATCAAATCACTTTTCCCTCAGCAGGTCTCCGTAACACATTCAGCTTGCTGTGTTTTCTGTTGTTTTAAATCTGTAATGTCCTCTTCAATTTGTAAATTTTTAATTGGAACCACAAGACATGCAATTGTTCTCCCATTTCTGTAACTCTTGGGAACCTCATACCACTATCTTCTTGTTATTGAGCATGTTACTCCATAGGCTCTGCCAGTTTGATTGCAACTATTTTCATCACCTTTTTTTTTGCCTCTACATTCAGATTTCTACCCTCCTACCCACATCTTTATTAGAAAGTCAGATGCAGGTAAACTTTTATCACTGTCAACTGCCTATATCACTCTAAGTATCTACTATCTTAGAAATTCAGATGCAGAACAGAAAGACTGTACCTGCTCCAAATAATTCACACTTGAATACAATCTTTGCAGTAAACTTTGCACCTTACTTCTTTCCTCATCATGGTCATAAAACAACTGCTAGAGTTTGTATTTTCTCTGAATGAGATTCCCCAAACGTATCCTGATTCATTCAGCTATAGGAATTCATTATTTCAGTTTGATCTAATGCTCAATCTTGATGGTGTCTGTGCCTCAGCTGTCATTTCTTGGCTTCTCCACCTCTTCCTATCACTTCAGTGCTTTACTTCTCTACCTTGCTACCCACAATGTTTTCAGCCTTTACTCCCATTGTTCTCTGGACTTCAAAGAGGACCTGTATCTGCTTTCAAAGATGTTCTCCATAGGCATTAACATCAAACTACCCACATCACTAATGCTTACCCTACAATCTCATGTACTAAGCTTCCATTTTTAATTATCTTGATTTGCAAGACATTTGGATCCAACTGTAAATGCACATGCCTAATACAAAAGCATAAATACAGCTCCAAGCAAGTCACATTTGAACCAAACAAACTGAGGCTGCAAAATTAGAACACCATCACTTTGAGATAAGTTTTGGCTGAAACAGGGGAATAGACCAAACATCTCCAGTGTGCCATGTTCAGCATAGCTCACACAGCTGCAATAAGCAGCAAGCAGTACTCCAGCAGAATATTCCAATCGGCTTTCAAAATAAATCTCAAGTAGGGGGTGTAATAATCAAGTTGGTAAACTCAATTTGAACATGAAACGTATTGATTTCTTCTGTGGCTAATCACCATCGTGATTCTAAATTATAAAGATCAGAAATTCTCTTCTCCCTGAATGCATACAGTAAATTGCAAACCAACAACAGCCCACAGAGCTGTAATTGCTATCCTGACAGGATAAAAACGCCTACTCATCCTATTGTTTTTGTGAGTCCATCTCCTCTCTCCCCTTTTCCCTCTGCCTTTTATTTTATCTGTTTTTTCACCACAAATGTGAACTTTAGGGATAGAAAAATGAAGAGCTTTTTCCAGACATTTCCCGCAGAAAAATCTGGAAACATAATGCTTCATTTGATGCTACAAAAACCTGCCCTTTCCTGCAGTGAAACACTGTGCATTCTCAGGTCAGTCACAGACTCATAGAATGGATTGGGTTAGAAGGGGACCCCAAAGATTACCTAACTCCAACCCCCTACCATGGGTAGGGACCCCTTATCAGATTGCTCAGAGCCACATCAAACCTGGCTTTAAACACTTCCAAGGATGGGGCATCCACAGCTTCCCTGAGCAGCCGGTGACAATGCCTGGCCAATCTAAAAAGAATTTAATATCTCATCTATTAAACCTATACTTTCAGTTTGAAGCCATTCCCCCTTGTCCTGTCACTACAGGCCCTTGTAAATAGTCTTGCCTCATCTTTTATCCAAGTTCACAGTCAATAACCATGACTAATGAATCTCACATATTAGCGTTACTTCTCTATAACTTGTGCTCCATTCAACTGAGTATTTTCATGCATTCTGTTAATCCCACCCATCTGCTGGGTTTTGTCTCTTTCAAAGCACAGTCATCCCATTTCAAGTTACTCCTAAAATACAGATTTCACCCAAGTTCTGCAACACTTAACTAATCCATGAAGATAGGCAGCTCTCTAGCATCCCAGAAGGTAAGTGAGCTAATGTGTATGTCTCAAACACCAATAACCAGACAGCTGTGGAGCCAACCAAGCTTTGCTGGTAATAACAGACAAGAATTGCTGGTAATAACCAAGGTTAGCTGGTATTAACACACCATGAGAAAAAACCAGGATGTGGCTGGAGAAGGAGGCATACAGGGATAGCGCAGCATATTTCCAGGACAGACATCCTTGTCCTGCTGGAGATCAGCACAACACAACACAGCACAAGTGTAAGAATGAGGTCAAGAAGCAGGCATAGGATGTAGCGGGATACGGAGACCACCAAATACCCCGAAGCCTCCAACCCATTTCCAGACAGGTCTGCAAGAACTGACTCCACACAACTACAAAATTACATTAGAAATTTACCTCCAGTGCAGAAAACTCATGTATAAGAAGGTCCCGCCCCACAAATCCCAGGACTCTGTGTGTGCACCCCAGGACCCTGAACACCCCATCAGATGCATCAGTGATGGAGCCAGGATCTCTCTTTCTCCCTCCCCCTGTTTAATTAATATCTCTCTCTCATTCTCTGTTCCATTTCACCTTACCCCTTTATCTGTCATGTGCTTTTAGCAGGCCAAGGACTGACATACCACTTTTCATGCCAAGTATGTAATTTATTAATATAACTTTGTGACTGTTCGTAGACCCTTTAACTCCTGTTGATCCCTTCAACCACGAGCATCTACAAATCTTGGGTGCTCCCTTCCTCTTAAGAGCGGGACATTCACAAACACCAGAGATATGAAAGGAGATTCAAACTCCAACATGTAAGATCTATCATAAATATCATTAACCAGTTTGGGGCATTTTGCCACATTTCTGTCCACAGATTTCACTTTCAGTATGTTCAATAACCCTGAAGGACTTAGAATTTACAAGCCTGAAATGTTTAACACTTTACACCATACTATACAACTTGGATTATTTTTCACAACTGTATTATTCTGGTTTTTTGCCAAATTTAATATGCCATATGCTTATCTACTTCTACTGTCTTGGTTCCCAAAAGAGCATATCTGTTTCATAAGGGTAATGCCTCAGGGGGTTAATGTTTGTATTATCTGATGTAGAAAAACATGGAAAATCTTAACTAAGTGTGTCTGACAAGATACCCATGAAAAAAGCCCGGCACATCTTTGTTGGGATTACTGCAATACAAAGCTGAACCCTGTTTGAAGACAGTACCTCTGAGTAAAGGTCCCAACCTCAGGGTGGAATGAACAGCAGAATTTTCTTTTTTGATTTTCTAAGAGATATCATTATACAAAGTAATAATGTTGATGCTGTTCACTCAGAAAAGAATCTGCCACCTTCAGAAATCAGGACACACAATATGGGCAATTAAGCTTTAACTGAGATTTGGCTCAAAGAAAGCACAGATGCAAATTAAAGTACAGCAGTCTAGAGCTTACTAGAAGGTCCTGAACTATGACCTTCAACTTTATTAACTGGACAAAGAATCATAAAGATCACTTTCTGGTAAAGAGCTGTCTGAAAATTACAGAAGGAACAAGTTTTAAATATCATACCTTATCTTCTGCATAATCATCCTCTAAGAGAAGGTAATGATGGAAAGTATGGAATGTATTTTTGTAGAGGGGTAAGATACCACTCAGTGTTTATTCTCAACAGTTACCACCAGAGAGCTTATATCACCCTGCAGCAACCTCAAAACTAATATTTAAACATAACTGACTACTTTAGACAAAATCAAGAGAGGAGAAAAGCAGCTCATTTGAGAAGAACATCCTGCCTCTAGCATAGAACACAGCATTCTTGTTCAATCAGAGTAGATGATAACTTTGGCAAAATAACTGTACTTTTAACCAGGGCAACAGAAGCATTTTTCCCCCCAGGTAATCCCTCACCACTGGTGTTTTACCAATTCTGTAAGAATAACCTACAGAGAAAGGCTTAGAGCACAGTAGCTGTCCACTCTCCAGCATTTCTCACTGCTCAGAGAACAACCTTTCATCCTCATCCTTTCTACTCTCTGCATATTCAGCTGCATATTCCCTTTCAAAACAAGACTGGTTGCAATTTTAGCAACTTCGAAGACTTAAGTAGGAAGATACAGCCTAGGCATTAAAAACCAGAGGGCTACCATTACTTGAAAGGAGTCTGTTGGATGCCATTGTCCCCTGCATTTGTACAGATGAGCTGCTAACGAGAGAATTCAGGTATATTTTCATTTGAACTCTAAAATGTCCTCAAAAAGCTCCAATGTTGTGACAGAAATTTTATCCTCATGGGTTTAAGCAAAAACAAAGAGGAATCCATTAGCATTCGCTACACAAACAGTTTTTAGCAAGCAGAAGGCCATTCCCTGATGTCAAGGAAAGAGGACTATTTTGTTCATATCACTCTTTATCCACAACTGTCTGCCTGCTCATGCAAGGGTCACACCAACTTAATAATTCTGAACTTTTGATATAATAAAGAAATCCTACTGATAATTTGTATTCAATTTTAAAAGAGAATTCACCTTTCCCATACCTTTCACTGTACCCAAAACCACTACATCTCTCTATCTGCCAAACTGAGGCTTCTGCATTTTAAAAGTGTTCCATGAGATCCGTAAATTAAAATTTAGGTCTTCTGTTACACCTGGATCTCACCAGGCTGGATGACTGTCTGCCAATGGCAGTTTCCCCCGAGAGGTAAGCAAGGAAAAGTGCCCTAGCAGAATGCACTTGATCAATTCTCCCACTAGGTAATTCCAGTTAGAACAGAAATCTCTGCACCTCCCACTAACCACCAGGCTGGGTCACAAACCTCTCCACAGGCATACAAGTCTTTTCTTTCCTTCCCTGAGCAGGAAGGAAGGAAGCAATATTTCCTAATCATTGCATTACAAAAACTGTACATACAAGGAAAAGTTACAAAAGCATATTCCAAATATTTTGAAGATGGGTGAATTGCTCCAGAAAAGTCTTTGGACATGGTCTGAATGCATACATACATACATTTCTCATACAGACAGCCACCAATCAACAAAAAAACCTCTTAACAGAGGGAACAAAAATACAATTATTAAAACAAAAGGCACAGCTGTTCTTGGACACTCTGTAGCAACTTAATTTAAGGAAAGTTATCAAGGATCTCTAGAGAGAAACCAGAAAAGTCATCAGTCAGGTTCCTCTGTGTTTTAAAATTACTCTTCCTGGAAGTGGAAAATTTCAACATACAAGCATTAAGATATTTTCTCTGATGTAAATCCCTCCACCTACCCAAGGACCATGTTGCCAAAGGTGACAGATACCATATTGCACTCACTGTATCTCCACTAGACAATAAATTAAGTTTGCAATATAAAGTTGTTCAAGAGCAAGATAAAATATCAGCAGCCACACATCCAAACAGATACTTAACATGGAAATGGCAAAAGGCACTGTTTCAATTTACACCACTTGATTTTGTAGAAACCCTAAAGCTGTCTAAGGAATTAATGTCCGTGTTCAGACAAATGGAAAATGCCTAAATGTTCCAGGAGGAGATTAAGGCTGAGTCTGAAATGAAAATATAGGAAGACAAAAGCAGCAGTAACTTGCAAGACCCATTGTCAGATGGGTTCTTGCAAGTAGCAAAATGACACGTTTGACATAAGCAGGTTTAACACCACATCTCAAGGAAAGGAACTTCAAAAACAATATTGGATAGGGAATCTGAAATTCCCCTTCTCTGTGAGCAAAAGGGTATCTTTGCACACTACTGCAGGCTGTCCTAATTGGCAGTAGATCTCATCTTCACATGTCTTTGAATGAAGTCCTAGCCCTTCTGCTTTCAGTGAAGGCAAAAGTTTTCTCCCAGAGTTTTACTGCTCAAGCTCAGAAAATAAGACCAAAAAAAAAAAAAATCAAAGAAAACACAAGTGGCAGAATAAAGACCTCTGAATTTTAAACATAGTCCTACTACAACCTTCCTTTAATATTGAGAAAAATGAAAAAAATCTCATATTTCTATTTTATTTTCTTCATTTTTATGAAGATGGGATGGCTGCAATACATTTTAACTCACAGAATGAGGACAGAATTAAGAGCATTTGTAAACCACTGATCTCCCAGAACAAAAGAACCTAGATTAGCACAACACATTATATCAATCCTTAGAACAAGCTGATTCTTAGTGAGCAGCAGCATTATGTAAATTAGTTACAGGAAAGAAATTAGAAGATTCAAAAGGTTTGAGTAAATATAAAGTTTTAGTACAGATATATATACCATTGGCTCCATAAACACATTTTCTATTTTCATACACATAATGGAAGCTACTGCATTTCCTAATTATATTGCAAAAGAAGATGATCGTTCCATGAAGTTCCAACTACATTATTTCAATTCAGTAACCCTGCATGTTCTCATAAAGCCTTGAAACATTTATATAGAGAGACATATACAACACCTCACCTTTCTAATTTTATAAACACTGAAAGAAAAAAGCCATGATGCATACAAATCCAAGTTTCAGGCTATTTTTAGAATTGAGTGCAAAGTACAAAAACCACCTGAAATCTCCCATGCCCTCAACAACACCATGCCTCTTCCTTGAAAACACAAGTGTAATTTTGCTATTCCTAAGACACATTACAGTTTCCCAGTTCATGCAGAATTCAACACAATGTTATTACAAGCTGAACAATTCTTAGAACTGCCAAAGTTTGTGCACTCTCAAGGTAGATTACATACTGCTATGCCCAGAAAGTAAAGTATTCATCAGGTTGTTTTCATGGTCTGTCCTTTGAAAAAGGAAAACCTTGCATGGGAAAGAATATAAAATGCTAGGTACAGCTTAATATCCATAATTTCATGTTTATGCATGCTTATCCAGATCACAAAAATAAAGTGATAGCAAAAAATAAATCAGTTTGACCTGCATGACCAGGGCATAGCTGAGAAAAGGTCTATTTTCAGGATGGTCCCATGGAAATTATTAAAACTAGTTACAGAAATTAAAGATGTGTGAAGGTGCCTTTCTAGGATGACAAGCCTAGAATTATTGCCTAGACAAGCAATAATGACAAGCCTAGAATTATAGTTTTAGAACAGAAATTCTTCTATATTCTCAAGCATTTCTATGAGATGCATAAAAGCGGTCTCTTTCAGGACACTGAATACCTTCTCTGTGGCTCTTATGACAACAATGTAAGGGTTGTCAACTTCACTGAAATATATCAAAATCTAATGCAAAATAAATACAAACATTTTAATTCATCATTATAGCTCACAAGAAGAAAGTAACAAGCAGCAAGGCATGCAAAAAATTAGAGCTCAGTACAAACATTACTCCAGCCATACCACATACTCTCTATGACCAGCAACACAATTTACAAAAACCAGTAAAATAAAACCATGTATAACTGAAAAAGCCAACACTTCAAAAATCTGCAACTAACTTATTAAAAGCATATATTCAAAAACCTCATTAAAATCTACCTTAAAATTCCTAGACTGGTTTCACTAACAACCCCCCCACACTTGGGGTATTTTGGCTCATGTTACTGCATATTAAGGTGAACAAGCAACTACTCATGCTCCTCCTCACATCTCTCATTAGCTGTAATTAACATATCTGTACTTCATGTATCCTGTCTCAAACTGTCATATGTTCTCCTAAAAGAAATTTTAACTCCTAGGGCCTCTAACAGAAGTCATGGCAACCCGGGAAACATAAGCCATAACTCCTCCCCCACCCTTTTTGCCTTTATATTCAGGAGACTGGCTGGCTCCTTAAATTGGGAACCTTGACTTAAAAAGGAGATGCATGCAATGCAGCAGTATAAATCAAAGTCATCTCCATTTCTGTGCATGTGCCATACCCATAACTGAAGGCAGCACTCTTCCAGAGGGCACAGAAAACTTTCAAATTCCACCAAAAACCATACAAGTCAAACTTTTGCGCTTTTTAACACAAACAGCTGCAAATATGCTTCAGACTGGCATTTAAAAGAAACCTAAAATGCTAACTTGAAATGTGGCTCTTCTTTCTCCCCAATAAAAACTCAAGCAAGTTTACTTTTTAAGACAGAACATGCATCGATCTGTCCTCGTACATTCACTCCCACTTACTGATCTCTACCCCCCCATCACAAAACCCAGAATTCCACTTGTGATCCACAGAAATTCAAGACTGGGAATTCATGAGGCTGACTACCAGAGAAAGGGCACCTTTAAAGAAGGAAAAAGATGTATTTGGCAAAACAGCTCCTCAGCCCATGACTGCTGGTTTCACCTTCCCATCATGAATTGCTAATACAACGCAAATAAAAATATACACACCACTGCAACCCGACAATATTTTGTTCACACAGGCACACAATTAAACAGAAACAACATAGTAACTAGAACATGAACTTCTGTCACTGATTGTCTTCTAAATTAGTAACATTAATCTCCAATGTTTATTATGGTAGTCCTGTAATACAACTTGAAACAGATCCCTATACATCTATTAACAAGTGAATAGAATCTCTTCTATGCCTATAATATTTATTATAGGATCTCAGTTCTGGTCTAACAAAAACTTTAGACAATTTTTTGCCTAATTAGGAAAAGATAAACCTATTTTGCTTATGAAGGACAGATCTGCCATTTGAAAGCACTTTTGTAATACAAGCATGGAAGCTAGAGAAATATAAAATAGTATGAGAACTGCATTACATTCACATAAAGGGTAGTTTAATAATTCAAGGTTTATTTGGAGGTTTGTTTGCAACTGTAGGAAAGGTCAGACCTTATATGAATAAGGTATTAAGGTTTGCACATGAAGTCTTAGGTAAGGATGAGTAAAAAGGCTTGTTTACCATGCAGTTGCTCAGTGCTGTAGAGAGCTAACATTTTTAAAACCAATGCAGTGAATACAGCATGGATTACTGAAAGGATTCTGCATAGAGATCAGCACACATGCATCAAGAGTTCAACTGAAAATCACAAAATCTGTTAAGACACAGATCGTGGGAAGTTTTACTGTTTTAAAGATATGTGGCTTTGACTTACACTTAACATCCTCATTTTAAATTTCTTATTGCTCTTCCTTGAACTTCTTAGATTTAATACAAGACAGACTCCCATGCTTTTACATTAAACACTTCCCACACTGTTTAGTGGCAGTCAGATATAACAAATTGTTAAGTTTGGACCTGGCCTGTACTGTTCAGAAGAGAACTCGTTACACCAATAAGCATCTATTTTGGGCATCCATAACTGGATGCAGAAATAGATATATCCAAGAGGATGCAGAAATGCATACATCCTGCTGCTGTGGGACTCCTAAGTATTTGAACACATACCTGTGCATATTCAAATATGCACATGTTTTCACGTTAAATAAGCTCAAACCAGCTCTTACCGAAACACTTCCTCAAAGAAGACAGTGGGACACTAAAAATACTCAGTCACATAGGAGCAGGAACAAAGACAGAGCAGCCAAGAGAAAACAAAAATATTCCACAGTTGTAGAAAACAAAAAAAGCATGCTTCAGGAAAAGCAAACTTTGATCTCATACAGAAATGGTTCCAAATCACCTACACTACCGTGGAAGAAAGCAAACACAGAAATTTCTAGGCTTGAGGATTAATTATTTCTGTTCTTCTAACCCAAGCTTCACTGATCAAATTCACAGAAATCTTAGTAAAATAAAAGTAATTTAATTTTATTCAATCCTTTTTGCCTCTTGATCTAAAAAGCAGAAGTAACTGGTTCTCCTGCAAACCCCTACATCTTCTGTATCATGTCTCCTGGTAGGAATGGCAGCACCATAAGCTAACAGAAGGGACCACAGCATCAGGCAGGTCAGGTGCAGGTAGGAACACCTTGACCATCTGCAGTATCTCCACCCCTTTTTCAGATGTGAGGGAGGAGCAGAGGACCCCCACTCTGGCTCAGCCAACTGCCAGGCTGCACAAGAGGTGCTTTCAGAACAGTCACATCAATGCAGCCAAAACGCAGCACAGGGCAGGCATCATCTGTGCAAGCTGCACATCCATCAGGAAGGATGTAACCAGTCTGCACCTATTTTAAGCAAGGAGATACAATTATTTTATCCTGTAGTTTCCTTTACTTACTTGCACTTTCACATCATCACGATTTTGCTCTGCAGTTTAAACATGATTCATACCCTCAATTTAACTTTGATTCATAGTTTCTAATAACATCAGTCCATTGTCCAAACACTGCAAGGGGATATTAAACAAGCTTAGACGGTCTGGGGAATTTGCCCACCAACATTAAACACAAAATAATTGGTTGCCATAATATTGTTTTAGATAGCAGTTTCAGATAAACAAAAAATAACTGTAATGTCCCTGCTCTGAACCAAGAAAATTAAAAAAAAATTCAACAACTGTTGGACAATATTGCAAAACCTTGTATTATTAAAACACATAAATGGTTATAGCTTATTCCAAAGAATTGTTACCCAATTTCAAATTATATAAGAGCAGAAAAACAATCACAAATAACAATTTTGAGTTTTATGAGTGGGTACTGCCCACAGCTCAATGTCTTCTATTGTCTTTGTCTAGACCCTATAAGCTAGCTTACTAGCTGCAAAATGACACCCTCAGGAGTTAAGGTTAAATTGTCACTGGTTTGGAAATGTAGGCATCTGGTAATACACACACAAAATTAAACTATGCCTAATAGGTACCTAAGTTAGTTTTGAACTCTTATTAATGATACACTTTTCTGTAGAGCAGAGAACACCCTAAAAATGAAGTGCTGAGCAGATGGCTTTTTTAAAGTGCGATTTAAATATGTGGCACATGCATGACATGTGCCTTTTCTTGATTTTCCAGACACTAATTGTTAAATAGGACTTCTGAAGTACGCATAAATGCATGGAATTCAATAATCAGTCAAGTATTTAGACACAAAAGAGAAGTCAGCAGAATTTTATGGATAGACAAAAATTAACTTCCCAAAACTAGAGTACATTCTGAGTTAAAAACATAGTCAGCATTATGAAAAAAATGTTGGAATAATACAAGTGCTTGTGCACATACACAGAGACACAAAGGAAATTGTTTCCATTTTCATGCCTAAAAGCATAAATATTCCTTTGTACCACTATACCATTTCCCTTATGAGATCTAAGTATTAATAGGCAGGTTTTTTTATGAGAACTGTTTTCTCCCATTTAGAGGGGATCTACCTCTTTGCCCCAACAGCCTGATACCTCTTTTTTTACTGTCTGTATTCTTTTCCCTTTCATCCACATCTTGGGTTTGCCAGTCCTTTTTCTCTGCCAGTGCTCCCCATTCCTAGCAGTCTACCCAGCACAGAGTCATCAATATTTTTGGAATATACATTCCTGCACACACTGATCCCAAATACAGCAAGCATACATACTCCATACTTGCATATATATCATTAGGAGACTTTTAGGACCTTATCCTGTCAAACCTTATTAAAGTGACATTTTTAAGGCTGACATTCCATTTTCTCTAAGCTTGTTTTGAGCAGACATTTAGTAGAAACCTCCCCCCATTCAGGATTTTAATCAAGAGAGAAAATTAGGAAAAAGTTAAGTCTGCTATCTAGGAAAAAGATCTATTAGGTCTTGTCTGGACTAGAGAAATGTATTCTTCTAAGAATCAATTTAGTCTTTGCAATGCACTTGTAAAATGTCACACGTTCACACACAGAAAGCATTGCAGATCCTGTTAAAACTAGTTTCATTAACTCTAAATGCTATTTCAGTCGGGCTGAATTAATGGCAGCTAAGTTAAAGGTTTACTGGCATTGTAGTTAATGCTGATCAAAGAACCTACCCATCACCTTCCCTACAGTATACTCATGGTCCTCTTCAATCTGCCCAACTTCACCACTTCTGAGACCCCTACCACAAATCTGTGGGATGGTACTCAAACTGCAGTGCATTCCACAAAGCACAACTGATGACAGAGGAAACCTGTGACAGCTTGAAAAGCTTATCAGCAGTGGACACTGCAGAGCTTAATTTGCTGAGTGAGAAACAACTCAAATTTCTAGTCAAAGGCTTACAACTATGGCAAAGCCTCCAAATGAGAATGAAAATCCAAACTTAAATTCAGGCTACCTGTACAAAGAACTAGCAGCCAGAGAGTAAAACACATAATGATCCATCCTCTGCTGGAAAAGAAAAGGATGCCTAGAGATCTCCTTCAGGCTTTTTTTTTAAATATATGTTGCTAACAACACCAATCGTCCACCAAAATCACTTTTCAAACAGAAGAAGAAAATAAACATGCTGAAATTTAAGAAAATCCTCCCTTTTTTCAAGACTACAATATTTTCATTTTGCATCAGATGTTTGGTTGCTTGTCAAAGTTTCATCACAAATTGTCACATTTTGCTCAGTATTAAAAAAAAAAAACAACTTTTTTTTTTTCATCAGTAGCTGAAAGTCTAATTGTGTGACTGATTCAGTATTGATACACCATGCATGTAGCAATGACAGACTGACAGTTTCAAAAAACAAATAAATCACTTCCATTATGTCAGAACACAATCATCAGAACAGCAGGATCACAACATGAGTCTCTCACTATGTCATGAAAGAACATAAAACCAAAACATGGCATCTTTGAATTTGTTTGAAATGCATTTTAGTGAAACAAAATTGCATCTCAAAGTATTAACAATGCCTGCATGATAGAAATTTAAAATGCTGATCAGCTCAACATGAAAAAATTGTTGTTTGTCTTTAATTCACTTAATTTTCAATGTCTAAGAACAACTACTATACAAGCCAAAAGCTGAGGGAGATTTGTATTCCTAATCTAAGAAATAACTGAAAAAGA
This sequence comes from Serinus canaria, assembly GCF_022539315.1. Lineage (NCBI taxonomy): Eukaryota > Metazoa > Chordata > Aves > Passeriformes > Fringillidae > Serinus > Serinus canaria. The sequence continues at coordinate 68,399,243 of NC_066343.1, read as the reverse complement.
ATAAAATACATAAGATGTTAGAAGTTGTTTTCTTTTCTAGACAAGATCCATCATAATAAAATCGTAGGATCAATTAACAACAATTTCCTAGCACTGCACCAAGGCTGTCTAACCACTATAAATTCTGTTGTAATTTTTGCATATAACAGTTTATTTCACCAAACCCTTGTCTCTTCTAGGCGCTAAAAACTGTGGGAGACTCCTCTTGTGAATGAATCTTAATCAAAATTTGCTTTGAGCATTGCTGTGTTTTCCAAGACTCCAAAAGCATCCTTTTCACAGGGCAAGGCACACAGCATTCAACATTCTGCAGGACAAACTGCAGCAAAATTGAAATTGTGGCAATAGAGGCTACATCTCTATTAAACTTATAGAACAAGGGGCCAGCTGTGTTTTAAATTAGACAAAGAACCACATGGCTATACTAGGAGTCTCATGTCTGTCAGCACGTCTGTTCCCAGTTGACCAGGGTTCCGACAGATGATTTGGAATGCAAGTTCATTACTGAATCTGTCCACACTCTGTACCTTTCATACTGGAGTTCTGTCAGGCCAATGAAAACAACCTGACAAACATCCTGCAGTGCGACACCATCCCTCTATGTATCTGTTTTATTAATGTGCATTCAGTGCAGCTTAATGTACAAAAATGTTACAGTGAATTATTCTCCTGTTACCAGAGACTTATCTTGGCACTAGGCTTAATACTACATTTGATTCTCAAATTGGCTTTGTAAACATGAAACTGTTATGTTTATAGTCCATAACAAAAAAAGTGTTTTGATGATGATTGTGCTGGTACAAGTCTACAAGCATGGAAAAACTGCTGACCATTACCCAGCTGACTTTAGAAGACTGACTCTGCTTGAGATAAAATTGAGATCAAAGAACCCTAATCTCAAAGATGAACAACAAATTTTAACAAATTCAGGGGAAATGTATCTTAAACAATAAACTAACACTACTAACCCAGTTTCTCCATTCTTTCTATATTTGTTACCATACAATTGACAAAACACAGGAGATGAACAGAAAAATAGAAAAGAAATGCTGTGTGCGTTCACATAAATTTATAGCTGAGTCTCCTCAGGAGAGAACGATTCCACGAGCTGCACTCAAGATTTGTTGTGACTGGCTACTGCGCTCCTTTCTGGACACGCCCATCTTACAGGCACACAAGGGGCTCTCTGAACACTGGGGTCAGCTGCAGGCCCCCCCCAAAAGCATCAGATCAGAGATGCCACTGGGATCAAGGTGAGCAAGACAAACACTGCCAAGGGTGAGAGGCAGGATTGAGCAAACTGGCCTCCAGCACATCTCTCCAAGGAACTCACTACAACTTAGACTGCATGGGCACCATGCAGGTCATCACTTACATTTATTATTTAGGGAGGATATCAGAAAGTCACAGAGAGAACATATCCAGAAGCATGATGTTTTCAGAATGTATGGAGCAGAAACTCCAAGATATCATCCCTTATTCTCTTCAAGTGATACAACAGCATAATTAGACTCTACAAGGGAGAAATGCTTGTCCTACAATGCAGCACCCTATAGAAACAACTAAGCCTCATGCTTCACACCATTATGTGCCTTCCCTTGAAACCTCCTGCCTCCTCCTTCATCCATAATGCTCCTGACTAAAAACGATCTTCAATGACAAACAGACACGAAAAAATAATGTAAAATTCCAAAATATACAAAATATGACATGAAGTAACACAAACTGAATCAATTTACAGCAAATACACAACATAACCCTTTCAAAATACACAGCGTTGAAAAATAGATTCACATTAAGGAACACACTTCAAAGACAGTTAGACTAATTATCTTACAGGAAAATTTGGAGAATATACTGAGCAGAAAGCCTCTTTCCTAGGGAATGACGATTCACATCATCTAGCAAGCAGATCCAAAGAGTGAAAAGGAGTTTATGTATAATCTCATATACTTTTCATGAGCCTTATAAACTTCTGGCAGATTTAGTAATCTTCCATAAGTCTCCAGATTTCACAAGTCCTATTAAAATAAAATTCCTGACATTGAAAGAAAAAGGAAGTAGCAGACACCTTAAGCAATGCAGTATGGACAGAGAGGAGAGCGAGGGGAAAGAACCAGTCTTTATTACAGCTCACAAATACATTTTTGGTTGCTCTTGAGGCCAAAAGATATAAAAGAGACAAAATACCACTGATTCAGCAAGCCCATAGTAGTTTTATGTCAAAACTACAAGCTGCAGTGCAAAGCTCCTGCAACTCGAGTTACCCACACATTACTTAATTTCAAGGACCAGCAAAAAATAATGACTCATTCAGTAAGATATTAATTGCAGAGCTTTCCTTTCATATGTTTTCTATTAAATATGAGGTAAGATTATATTTTAGTGTCTACAAAGAGCGACAGATATGGCAATGGCAAAAAGCAGCATATCATCCAAAAGAGGGACAGATGAAGGCAAAGATGGAGCCCAAATTAACACCCAAGGACAGCACTTAGCAACTCTGAACTAATAATCAGTTGTCCTGTACTTTCTGTCAAAATTAATTCAGCCATGTTTATTTCCTCATGCACAGTGAAAACTCACAACCCAAAAAGCAAACAAAATATAAATCTGTTGCAGACCTATGTCCCAAACCTCTGATTACTTTATTATTGGTATTTAAAAAGCAAAAGTCATAATGATGGGAAGTAAACCCTGACTTTACTGTGGGCAGCTCCATTCACAGTTCTGAGGCACCACTAGCTACTCAATTAATGCAAATCCAGCTACATGATGCCTTTTTTCCAAAAATTTAAACCATTCACAATAGCTCAATGTCCTTGAGCAACAAGCAGAAGAATACCCACAGTGGTGTGTCCCTGGCTGATGACAAAGCAAGACTGAACAGAATTCCTAACAGCAAGAATTGAAAAGACACCTTTGCCATGGGGGAAGTCAAGAGGCCTACTTAAAGTCACACTGTAATTTGTCTGCTCAGTAATCTCAGTTGCCTTAGTGGGCCAAACTTTAATCATAACATATGTGTGTGGATCTAATCTGACCTTCGGGGACTTTCTATAACACCAATCAAAAGTTTTTCTGTCTAGCTTTGTGAAGATGAACTTCATCAAGACAACTTCTATAGGCAAGAAAAAGCAAACAAATCCCAATTAGTCCACACTGCTGTTCTGACTTAGCTAAGCTTTCTGACCTTTCAGTCATACAATCCTTCTCAGCCTTGTTCCATTTCACTCAGATTTCTAGCCTGTTCTAATCCAGAAGCCAGGACTTCCCATCATTCATACAACAAGAAGTGAAACTTGTCTCGCTTTGTCCTCTCCTTTTCCTTTGAGAGAGGGAACGTCTATTGCTTCAATCCCTTCTACATAAACATGAAAGAGAGGAAGATCTATTTAAGCAAAATACTGGCACAAGAACAAGCATGTTTAAACTAGCTGAGACTGTGTCTAGCCTAGAAATTAGGAGGTGTCATAAAAAAAAAAACAGAAGCTTTTCTAAAACATTGATCCTTAAAAGATGGCACACAGAAGAGAATTAACCAAGGCAGATATTTACAGCTTTAGAAATTGTTTGAAAGAGCCAGGAAGTTCCTGATAGTCATCTGTTCCCTGCAGACAAGCCAGGAGACTCTCCAATGCATTCAATGCCCAGTCAGAACAATGCAACTATATTGTTGTTAAAATCTTTGCACTGTCCTGTGGTTGTTTCCAAAAAGACAAGTGTAACATAGCAACATGAACCATGCCAACACAAGAGAAGTTCAATATAAACAGTTCATTAAAATCAACTAGGATTCACTAGTCGTGCACGCATCAGAGCAGATGGACCCCGGAAATACCCAGATGGCTTTCTGGGGAAACCATGAGCCTTTTTGGGTTACCAAATATACCCCCACACTACCAGAGACAACACCAGACAATTCTTCCCATAATCAAATTCGGTCCTGAAGGTAAGTTCATTTCATTTTCTCCCATCACTTCTCTCAGCAGACAATCAGAAACATATTCCTCATTTTTAATTTTCCTCTTTTCCTACGAAAAATTTATTCAGTAGATTTATTAGCAGGTTAAAGCAAAGAGCAATGGCAAGTTAAATATGGTTATTTGCACTGAAAAAGAGCAATAAGGCCTTGCAACACTTGTCCAGTTACCTGAAGTGACAGCTGGACATTAAAAGCTGTGTTCACTCAAGACTTACTCTGCATCATTAAGAGATGTTGAGTAACATCTTTAAAATCATCTAAAGACCTTTCATCAATTTATCCAGCAACATTTAGAGAAACCCAAAACTTCCAGCTGAAGATAATAAAACATTACAAAATCCACACTGGAAGAGTTAATGCATTATAAAGGGTGTTAAATGCTTTGCTTGCATTTTTATATAATAATGAAAATTCTACTTTCTGAAGGAAAAACTTGAACGCAATACACTTACTTCAGTATCCTGCTCTCTGGATGTAAACAAAATTAGACCTGCCAATCTTTGTGACCATAATACATTTTCTTTGCCCCTTATTTTATTTTTGCATTTTGGAATAAGCCATATTCCAATCCTCCCCTTGATTATTCCTACACAATTTAAAAGTGTCACAGCTTAATGTGCATAAACATGCCAGAAACAACTTCTACATGAAGATTACTAAATGCCCAAATTGCACTCTAAAAATTCATTTACAGAACTTCAGAAGACAGCAAGATGCCACTTCATTGTCAAATTCCAAGCTGAGTTTACAGAACTACTAGCTGGGGGAAAAAAAGCATTTTTACTAACAAGGACTTAAAATATGCAGAAGTCAAATGACAAACCTTCACAATGGCATTTTCACATTTCCAAACAGCGACACCAAGAAATTCAGATGGCAAACATGTAGTTTCATGTATCAAAACATGTGCCAATCCATCCAAAATGAAATTGTACAGAGATAAGAAAAAGCCTGGCTGACTACAAACTACTGAAAGAAAAAAAGCATTGCTAAATCAATCAAATTTGAACCTTCTTGAAGGTATATGAACCCAGCAGCCAAGAGGAGTCTTGGTCTGGGCACTAAATTTAAGCATAATCATGATTTGGTGGGTTAAAATTATAGATTAGGATGCCATTACAGCATGCACTACTCCCTTGCTGCATCTAAAAGGGCACCCGAGCAAAACCCAGTCGCTGTAAACAACACCACACTTTGGTCTTCTGGTTCATTCAGCCAGGACATTTTGAGAAAGTTTTGATAGCCACAATTGTTTTATTCCATTTTATTCTCACTACTTGGGATATACATCCTTCAGCTGACTCATTTTTTAAATCACTTCAGTACTTAAACTGTCACACTCAACGCATAATCTGACACCACAGAGTCATAGTTTGAATATTTCAGTTCTATTACTTTTAATTCTGTACCAGTTAATCATATTTTATTTAAAGGTAAAATGTTAATCTTCTGATGTTAAAAATCATCATATGTTACCTTTTTATGGCCGCATTTTAAAATAAGGATACTTGCCAATTACCTAGAGTCTTCTTTTCAGGATTTAAATGAGACATTGACGAGGTCAGCTCAGACTCTCTGCAGTACAACAATCTGCTCTCATGCCAGAGGTGCTCTCTTTAAATTTCCCAATACTTCACAGCTGAAATTAGCACATCTCACCAATTTGCTAGTCTACGTTGCTGTGTCCATATTTAATTCTGAGTAAAAGGTGTACTAAAAAGCAGCTGGCTCCAAACTGTTTGCTATAAAATGGTTGCCCTATTGCAAGCTCAAAACTCTGACAGAAATCCTTGAAAACTCCTATGGCTCCCTCTGACATAATGAAAGCAAATTTTTTGTTGTTTTAATATAGCTGCTTCTTATGACTTAAAACACACCTCTACACACACCACCAGAATGAGGTCTTAGACTGCAAGGATTTCCTAGAAGGGATTTTTGTCTCCATACTTGTATGCAAAGTAACTAGCAAATTGTTAATCATCTATAATTAAAGACACCATAAGCCCAGAACCCATCAGAGTGTATCTCCAGTTTGCTCACGCGGCCCTTTATGCATAAAATATGCCTTTTCATTTCACTCCAAGTACCTTTTTCTACTTGGCTGCCCCCTTCCAACCTTCTTTTAAGACATGACTAAGAAAGGCATTCTTTAACATGTATTTTTTTATGTATAAAACAATGAAAATGACAAACCTGTGTAGTATACTTCTCTCAGTCTTTTCCTTGACCCTAAAATTTTTTGTTTTATTTAAAATTTTCAGAGTGTGTCCATGAAATGCCGTAACTGAGCAACATGCTTACATTTAACCTTCATGTCACACAAAGGCCAGCAAGCAGTACCACAAATTTTTAAACAGGTGAGGAAAGAAAACAGAGGAATTGCCTGGTGCCACATCTGGTAAGTCAGAAAAAGCAGAGAACTGAGCTGGAGATCCACTGGATTTCCATTCTCATTCACATGAGTCATGCTGTGCTCATAAGCAACACATTCTGTATCTCATAGCTACTTTTTTCTGTGACCAGCCTGAATACTGCAGGCTGCACACACCTGCTCTAACTCTAGCACTCTACTTGCAATAGTAAGCAAGTCATCCCAAGATAAATTCATACAGAACCAAATGCAAAATATTAATTTCAATTTTAAATGGAAGAAAAGCAGTGTAGTTTTGGTGGTGCTGCTGATTATATTTATTTATTTTTATTCCATCATTTCCACATTCAGACCTACAATTATTGGTTGCTCAGGTTTTTGATTCTCTGCTTTCAGTGTTGACTCCGGTAGAAGCATCAAAGCCCTTACATACATTAAAAAAAAGTCAGCTCTCTTCATACAACAACTACCATCCACACTTGGCTGGCAAGAGCTCATATATCTCTGCCTGTCTGCAAAGTGTAAGACTAAAAGTGTAAGACTAAAAACCTGACAATGTACAAGTCAAAATGCACTTCTGCTGACAGAGCCTAGCAGGTGAAACAGTTCCCTCCCTTAACAGCCATGCTCTGCTGCCAGGTAAGCCAATCTGGCTTATGGACTGCTGCCTGACCAGGCAGCTTGCTCTATGAGACTCTATACCTTACACAGGTGGCAAGCTCAAGGCTACAATTTTTATTTTAAGATAACTGCTTTGAATTTTAGAAGATTCTTCCTCCTTCAGGCAGAGGACAGTCTCTCACTGTTCACAATGAAGGTATCTGTTGTTACAATGTTTGGAAGTGACTAAAGGGGGTGAAAGCTTAGTTTCATTTCTTACATATTCTTTAGAATGAAAATAACTATATCTAAAAAGTGCAGATATGCTTTTTTATTTCTTTTGCAGTTCAGGGGAGGGGGAGGGAAAAGCATCACTGATTTGTATATTAAAGTGCAAGCATCTGTCCTACTGATGACATTCTAGGGAAGCACATTAGCATAAAATTTAACGATGTCAAATAAGTGGATGTGAAATAGGGACTGCGTAAAGACACTATTTCCAAGCCTGACAGAAACATCACTGTTTAGAAATGCAAATGATACCATTATGTTCAATAATTATATGAAAATATGAACAGTTCAGCATGTTTTCCAGCCCTGATGGCGGTTAATGGGATGTACGCTTATGTAAATAACTACTATTAAAGCTAATGCTGAAAAAAACTAATAAATTCATACTAAAGCAACTGATTTAGTACGCTTTTAAACCCCAGCAGTGCTCACTTATTAGAAAGGAGTGCATTCTTATGTTTAGAACTCATTACTGTTACAAGTCACTGCAACTCCATCAATTACCATGCATTAATGAAAATGGGACACATACAAAAAAAAATTATTGCCTCTCAGCAGTTTTCTTTAAAGACAAAATATAGGGGTATTACCATCACTGGGCCTTGAGGGGAACTTATCAGCAGCATAATCCTTATTACTACAACTGTACTCCCTGTTCTATAAACCCTGGGGTATTTTTTGTCCCAAGAAGGGGATGACCTTTATGTAAATCTCTTGCCATATGCACAATGAAAGTGACCACACTGCCATTAGCAAAAGCTTACCATTTCCACAGTTAAAAATGTATTTAAATAAACACATACATATTGGGATCTGAACTGAAAACTGTAAATATGAAATGAAACACTACTTCAACTCCTGAAACTAGACCAAAGAAGGTGTAACGCTAATAGAACTAAGGATAAAACATATATGTAGAAGTCTTCAATGAAATTCTTGTATCCGGATAAATTCCATCCAGTTTTACACTTACACTTTTAATAACCTCATGGAATTAAGACTTTAAGGATGCTATTCATTCCTCTTCGGATGTTTTTTCCTACTCCTCAGTATTACTCAAAATTCTTAACCCTTGTTAAGCATCACAACTGATAGAGGAAACAAAACCCAGAGTGCTGTTATAGTCATGAATTCCTAAGGAAATTAAAAGCTGAGACTGACTGAATGTCTATAACTCTACAACTAACCCACTTTCATTTTCTAAGTAGTCTATGGAAATGAGATATTAGTGTAACATCCACTAGATCCTAAGAAGTTTAGCAAGGCTAAAAATGCATTATATTAGTTTGCATTGACTGACAGTTTAAAATTAAGGATGAATTTGAACAGCCTTACAAGAGACTATGAAGGCACTGATGCCAAATGGAGAAGATTAATGTAGGACAGTCACCTGTGCAGTCTCACCTGCTGTAAAACAAGAGGGCATTTTGCTATGGGAAGGCACAGACTTGCAACTCTTGACTACAAAATCACTGTCACTGAGAACCATGAAATCCCACATCAATAGAAAAGGGTTAAGAAACAGATGTTGTTTTCATCATGCTTGAACAGTGACAAACTTCTTACAGGCCAATGTCCACCGTTAAAAAAAAGTCAATGTTAAATTAATGCTATGCTTAAGTGAAATGTACTCCCCACAGCACAAGGCAAAAATAAAATCTAGCTTAGCCTGAAAAACTTCCAATTTAAAAGCAGGCAGCAAAACAAGGCTTTCAGAAGGCCAGCAGCTCACAGAATACAACAGCAAACACATGATGACAGTCACTCTGACAAATGTTTGATGGGAGAGAGAGGGAAGGAAAAAAACCCACAAAACTATCTGATTGCTTTCACTAAATCTCTGTTGAAAGAGAGGTATGAAGTGTTTTGCTATCTAGACCATTAAAACTATTTCATGAGTGAAGGCCACTCTAAAAACAGTAAGACAAATTTGCTACTGATTAATAATAAAGCCATTCATTTTATTTTTCAAATCTAAAGTAATTACAAGCTAGAGCATGGCAAATGGATTTAGAAGAAGCCATTACGTCAGAAGAATCCTTTAAAGAAGAACAGTAATTTAAAAGACTGAACTGAATAATGAACTCTCCTGAACAACAATTATTATGAGATTGATTTATTGAAAGTGTATTTAATTATGCAAGAAATGTTTAAACTTTCCAAAATAGTGCAGGAAGACAGAGAAACCAATAGCAGAGTCAGACCTACGTCCTCATTATAGTTGAGAAGCTGAAGCAGATGGAGAATTCATTTAGTTTAGAAGGATAAAGTACATCAATTTCTCTGAATCCACATTTCTAGTCAATTTGTTACAGTACCAGCTTCAACAATTAATGATCTCATTTTCCCATTTGTGCCTCCTTTTAAAAGAACTCAGTCTTTGTTTCCAAATGAGCAAAATGTCATAAAGAAAAAATGTAACTCAAACATCACTTTGAAAGCTTACATGACTAAAGCCAAATGTTTCAGCAATAACCACAAAACCAGTGGTCAAATTCAGTCAGGTAAGTAGCCTGGTCAGTTTAAGTATCTGGAAAAAGCAGAGAGATCCGTCTTTCACCCAAGACACTTAAACTGACCAGCCTGACTCCTACAAAGATTCTTTTTTTACCTCAACTACTTGAACCTTTTTTCTTAAAATACCTGATATTGATGTATGAGATTGCCATGGCTGAAGGTGCATTTTCAATGACAAGTTTCTCCTGTTTAGTTTAGACAGGGGCAACCCATCATCATATCCAGTTCTGTCATGCTCACAAGACAGTTAATATATATAATATCATAAACCTGTGCTTCAGATACCCAGAGCTGGGAGACAGGGTGTCTGGGAAGCACATAGCTACCCATGGGTATCCACAATCTGGCAGAGCAGAACTCCAGCTCTTATTCAGTTTCAAAATCATCAAGTCCCTAGTATCAGGTACAGATTACCACCACATTGTAAAAACATCATGTAACATGGGAGATGAGAGAATGCTACTAGCCCTCAACACTCACCTCAGGGGAACTCCAAAATTCTATATAAGAGCTGTTGGGTGGGAACATCTCTGCTTCAGTCAGATACATACAGAACACCATCCCACCCTTCATATAAAACACAGAGCAAATATGCTTCTCCCATTCCACAGCTGTATTTCTATGCTGACAGTACCATCTCACAGACAATTGTGCACCACTGAGTGCAGAGGTTTAGGGCAAAAAGCCTGTCCAGCTCCTATTCTACAGAGGCTGTTGCTGACTGCTTAGATGCTGCCTGCCGATTCTGGGTATTTTCATAACTTGGACAGTGTTGCTAGGTTGTGCTACAAGGCACTAACTAGGATTAAGCACAGAAAGCTTCAAATTAATCTCCAGCCATTGATCCATTTGAATACTCAACATTACAATATGTTTCACCTTGTTTTAGTTTAAAAGTTCATGAAAAATTCAAAATATCTTATTTACCCAATAGTCCTTGACTGATTCTTCTACATTTCAGTTCGTAAATACATACATTATTTAACCAATACTGCAGTTACAGAATAGCATATAAATATTCAGGGACTTTTTAATAAGTGCAGCTTTTTTTCAACAGACCACAATGGTTGCTTAGAAACATTTACTAGCAGGATACCTGAAATAACAGTAAGAGAAACACCTTCAAAGAGTAAAGTACTTGGATAAAATGGAAGAAAGGAGCAAAATACTAATTCTCCATTCTCCTCACACACCTTCAAACAAATTATGATGCACAAGAAGATATATAGTATGCTTTCACATATGAAAAATAGAAAGGGAAAAAACTTTAAATGATAAGTTGAGGGAGCCAAGTTAAGAAATAAAAGAAAAATAATGACGGTCATTTCAAACCCTCAGTTCATAACTTGTCAGAAACTATACCATCAGGAACAGACTCAGACAAAGTTAATCTCTAAAATTGTTACAGAGTTTTAAATAAATAGCCTGACTTTCAAAAGCACAAGTTTCTTGCAAATGGCAAATTCCCATTCTATAGAAATTTTCTTCTTACCTTTTTCTTTTTTCAGGGGCAAAGGGTAGGGGCACAGCAAGGCAGGGACCCATTTTCTCATATGGATGCTAAACTGCAGTGTTAATATCTGTTCCCCACCTCCCCCTGACACTGCGCTGACATTTTGAGTACAGACTGTCCCCTTGCCAACAGCAGCCCCAGGGAGGCACACACACAGGAAGCTGCCACATGGGACACCGGGACCACACAACCAACAAAGTACATGGCCAAAGCCCTTCTGTGCAAGACCACCTTTGCTCCCTCATCTGTGATACAACTTGGTGGGTCTGATTAAAAAAGGAAAGGAAGCAGAAGTGTTCATATTATCAGAAGATCATATTTAACATTATAGGGAAAATAAGGCAGAACCAGCAAGTAAATTCTGTATTCTGACATCTCCTTTTTCTTCCATTTTGTTCTTTGCATTAAGCAAGCCAGTAATTCTTTTTCCTCTGAAAAATACTACTAATTTTACATTAACACATTAAGAAAGGAAAAGGAGAAAATATGTAAGTGGCCCTAATTTATGTATGCAAGACTTATATAATGAACAGTACTATGGCAAAACTAAAAGCATTTTATTAAAGTCTCTAGATAATACTTATAAAGCTCATTATTCTTCCAGCAAATTAATATTCTATGTCTCACTAACACTATAAGCAAATGAACTGTTTTAGTTAAATTAATATTCATGTTAACTGCATGCAAAACCAACTAATTAAGTAGTTCTATAATATTAAGGACATATGTAAACAGAGTCTGTGATCAATTTTAAGACTAACCAAGTAAATCATACAGGATTTGTAGTGTGAATTTGGCTGGGTCTTCAGAACCTGGTCTACCGGGAGGTGTCCTGTCCAGGGGTCAGACCTAGATGATATTTCAGGGTCAAACCATTTTATAAGTCTTTGTTCAGTCAGAAAATAATTCCAACAAAAAGCTTAAGCAACCCAGGTGCATTCTAAATATAAACCAAAACAGTAGCATAATACAGGTGACTAGTTTAAATCTACAAAAAAAAAAAAAGTTTGTAATAAACAGAATCTCTTCTTTCCTTTATCTGCCTACTCTTTGTCTATATAATAATAATTTAAACAGAGCTTAGAATTCAATAACTAGTTCTTAATTTTTTTTTAACAAGTTTCCTCTTCACCTATTAGTAAATCTTTACAGAAATGTTACAGCTGCTTTTTCTTCTTCATTTATGCAACCGCATCAAATTTACATGAAAAAAAATCCCTAATGGTAAAAAGAAAAGCTAAAGACCACAACATAATTTCTTTGAGCTATGAAGTATCAGTAGTATTTGTTTCTTAATAATCTCATTATAATTTTTTCCTATGACATACATCATGACAGTATTGGGACATCTTACAAAAGATATTTTCCTGATTGTTAAATTAAATTATATTTGGGACCTAAATTAATAATAGGTGCCTGAAAATACATCAGGGAAAAAAAAAAAGGAAAGCCAAAAGATTTTCTATTAGCAGCTCCTAGCAAAAGAGGAAAAAGATGCAGCACAAGTAGTCTAAGTGCATAACATGGTGCACACTGCTCATCCCTTACTGTGAAAATGCAAATGAAATAATACAGCTAAGACCAAGGAAGGTGCAAGTCACACTCTCCAATTCCAGAATCTAGACTGCCACTAGAAGCAGTTTAGTCACCATACAGCAGCAAAGAAAACACAAATACCAAGAGTAGATGCTGTAGAAAACACTACAGGAGGTGATACATGGCAACTCTCACATGAACTTAGTCTCAAATTCTATTTCAAAAGTTCAGAGGGTGCTTGAACACCCTAAACAGACACATCCCTGCTTGCATCAGGTGTCTTACAAATGTCTGATTGATCCTAGGTCACCTGCCACCATCACGGCTCCTATTAACCCAAACTGTTCAAACATTTCTGAACCCATCAGTTCAGAACAGGCTTCTGTGGCTTTCACATCAGTCATGTCCAGCCCAAGCTCCTTTTCCAAGTCTTGCTTTCCAGATCTCACGTTCTAGATCTCACTTTCCCAATACACATGCCATTTACATTTTGCCTCTTTATCTTTTACGTAAACTTCACTTTCAGAAAGTGGTATTTTTCCCCACCACTTCATCATCTTCAAAGTAGTAAGATGCTTTCACTGGGGAGGGCATCAAGAGAGTGTGAGCAGCTGTTACTGGATTATCCAGGTCAGCCCAGTTGGGCAAATTTTAGTAAGAACAGCAAGAGCTGTCATCCCAGCATGCGTCCCTGAACACCACTAAGTGCCAAATCTTCTAAGATCAGTACTAGAACTTTCCAGTCTATTATAAGCAAAAGAGTTTAACACAAACAAAACAAAGTTTTGATCCTCTTTTGGTTTTGGAATATTTTTTTTAAACACTTCAGATCACATTTCTTTTGAAAGAAGTCAGTCTGAAATGTAAATGTCATGAGATAAACCAAGCCAGAACAACTACTTTTGACCAAATTATACGATAATATGATAAGCCTAAATACTTCTTTAGGAAGAAGGTGTAGACCAACTGACTATTTGAAATCCCAAATTTTCCCTAATTCTGTGATACTAAGTATTTTGCAACCCTGGCACTAGGCCAGACTATTTAAGGTTTACAGTATGTTCATCACTGTTGTTCTCCATTAACAGCATGCCGTAGTACTAAGTACTCAATTTTCAAAGTTTCACCTGCCAAGGAAGGGTAGAATTGACTTCTAAATCTGTATGAAATTTTAGTTGTTGTTCCCTATCCAGACTGCACTGAGCAGTTCCAAAGTAAATGTGAGCTTGGGCTGCAGACAGATGCTGTTTTCTAAATGCTGATAAATTACTCCAATTTTTGTAGTGAGATTGTTGCATACCCACCCCCATCTCCCTTCCCCCAAAGTTTCTGTCACAGTTCATCAGAAGCAAATTTGAACAGAGGGGTCTTCACAGCTTCTCAGGGATTTCCCTCAAAATAGGGATTTCAAGCACCAAACAATATTTCTACTTCAAGAATCTAAAGGAAAAAAAACAAAACAACAAAAATACGTGTTGCTGAAAACAACCCACACAGTCCCCATGATAAGTGAACCAAACCCTTACCAAGCTGAAATTGCACTTTGCTGGATAGCTGCATTTATATCAGAAGCACTATTTATTACTGCAGGGTACTTTTAAATTCTGCAGTAAAGAAAATTATCTTATGGAGAATAAATTAGTTTTGTGGGGCAAAAAAAAATAAAAGATAAATTTTATTTTAACAGGCTTGAATTTTTTTTCTTTTGATATTACATCCTTGACATCTTATTTGCAAGTGGACACTATAATCCAGAAGAAATTAAAGAATTTCAAGTTGCTGAACTTGAAAAAGCCATAATCTGTATTCAGCCTCAGCAAGTCACTTCTACTATTCCTTGTCTCTGCAACAAGCTTTAAAAAATTAAGTGATCAGAGTTACACTGAAGATCTTGAATCATTCATATATGATAGGCAAGTATTGCAGCAGTTAAAATTACATTGTTTTAAATTATAACCTTGTTTTATATATCTAGGTTTTACAGAGTTTTATGAAGTGTAAAATTGCATGCATTAACCTTCTGCCATGTCTACCAGACTTTTGGAAAAGTATTCATGCTTATGCAATCTATTTCTGGTAAAGAAACAAAAAGAAAGGAAAAAACCTCAAAAAACAAAACAAAAAAGCAAGCACGTCTACTTTCCACCAGCCAAATAAAGTTCATGTGAATTAGTGAAATCTTTGTGAGGACAGATAACAAAAAATCAGGAACATGCATCTCCCCCACATTCATGAGCTGACTGAACACACACGATGTAATATACAACAAAATACTAGCTTCACTGAAATCAATGTCAAAGAGCTGCTGTCACATCTAATGGTTTTTGGAATACCTCAGATCTAATATTTTCCAGTAACAGTTCACAGCCAGCTAAGTTTGTTGATGTGTATATTATTTAAGACAAACAGACAATTTTTTTCCAGAAAAATAAGTGCCACTGTGCTACAAGGGATGTTCTAAGTCATCAGGGCAATGCTCTCCTGACAGAGAGCACACATCACTGAATGCCTTTCCTAAGCCAAGCAAGCTCCATCATAAAGAAGCACTATTTTTGTTACACCTCCACTGCTGAACTGTCAAACAGGATTGCCAGAATTTTCAAGAACCCTCCTCTAAATTCATGTGTAAGTTTCTCAATTATCCCTATTTCTGTTTCAACACTGGCCAAAAGCTTGAACAACCTCTTTTTGTCACTAACTTTGTTTTTAACTTGAACAAGGGATGGCTCAGGATTGCACACCGGGCTCCATCATGCTTTTTAAAACAACATTACTACCCTTCCTATCAGCATTGCAGCTCCCAATGAATCACACACTATTTGCTTTTCCTGTAGTTGCAGTCCTGTCTCTTCCCTATCCCACTGCAGCCAATCCTTAGACTTCTGAGAAATTTAACAACAAAGCATCAATACCAGAGATTTGGAAGAGATGTGAACAAGAGAATTTTGTAAAGGTCTGTCACACCTCAGAAAGAAAAATAGCAATTCCTGCAATAGTGACTTTGCATTTGATATTCCAGGATTGGGACTAAGCATATGCAGCTTAAATAAATGCAAGTCACAGTTAGCAAGAAAAGAGAATCTCATGTTTTTATATACAAACAAACCCTACACCAAACAAAAAGTCTAAGCTAGCTAAACCTCCTAATACATATATTTAATTTATACCCATTTTAGTGTAGATTCCCTTTCTCTGGACATGGAGAGAAATGGAATACCATGCAAGTTTTAGACCTAAATTATGAAGACCTAAAAGAATTTTTTAAAAATATCTATCATCATATTTTAATGTGTAAATTCCTTATTGTCATTTTTTTAGTTGACAAATATCTATTTCATAGCAAAACAACATCATAGGAACAGCTGGATGGCAGTTTAAGCTCAAATGAACCAGTGTCACATGCTGACAAGTCATCTCTCTGATTGCTTTTGAATGGCAGCACATGCAGATTTATTCTATGCCATAAATTAGAACAATTATTTCTCTGTACTTCACTTTTTATTTCCGTGAGCCATTGCACATATTTTTAAAGGATATCTTCCCTTTCCTTGATGATAAGTTCATTCTGCTCCTCTAGTTGTCTGATCTTCTTCTCAAATGATTCCTGTTCAGCTTTCAGCCGTTCTTCCGTCACCTCTTTTTCTTCACTTACCCTGAAAAGAATTTGAGAAAAATAAAATATATACCCATAACCACAGTGCCTGAATTCCAACTCCTCCACCACTTGGCAGGTAAATGGGTAACATCCTCTCCACCCTTTAACAGGTTAGGTCCACACAATGTTTATAATATATTACACAGGAAGATGCATACAACTTTACGCAATACTTTTTTTTTTTTTTTTTTTCAAAAACACTGGTCTCAGTAGAGTACACGCACATTAATGGACAGCATGGAAGAACAAATTTAGGGCCTGAACCCACAATTAGGTTTGTCCACTCTGATTCTCTGCAGCAATAATGAAGATTCACTGGGCCTCTTACAAACCTAGGACATGAAGACAGAAAGCTCAGACGGGAGAGCTTAGCTGACATGACAAGAAGAAAATTCTGGAAAACTTTTCTGTTCCTTAATCCATAAACTAATCCTTCTTTCACCTTTACTGGTCAAATACAAGTCCAGGAAAGAATCATTTTTCTTGTTAGCTTTCTCCAAACAAAACTGTTTGTCCTTTTCTGAGGATTTTCAAATATCAAGCTGCAGGCGTAAATTTTCCTTTCTGTCTGGAGCATGGCACCCTGTATCTTGCTGTTCAGCGTAAATAATTGGATCAAGATTAAAAGATGACAATGGGAGAAAGGCTTACAATGGTCATTTATTCTGCACCTCAAGAGCAGGCTATAAAAACAATTATTCTGGTATCACGTAGGCAAGAAGCTCATTATGCACAGATGATCCTGTAACTATGCTAAGAAACGTGGCTTGGAAATCATGGATCTATAAAAGCTCCACAAAAATATAAGTAATGAGCTTAGACTAATAAATATTATTGCTCTGCACTTAGGCAATTTCTGTTGCTGAAGGCTCTTAAAGTTCAGTCTTTTATGATGATGAAACAGCTGCCACAACACAGGTGACAGGAGACCAAAGCAATACAACTTCTAGAAAACTCCAATTTTAACTTCCTTAAAGTGGGACAATCTTATAGGAAGAGGAAAGAGGAGAGGAAAAATGAAATATATAAGTACTAGACTAAGCCTTCCAGTCATCCCATTAGACTAATATTCTGAACAGAATGTTTCATTCAAGGACTGAGCTATACATTTGATATCACTGCTCCCTTTAAGAGGGCACAGATTTGTTTTGATCTTCCAGTGGAAAAGTCATAAATACCACAACTAGGTCACTCCCCTGGAGTGAATTATAGGCAAGCAGTATTCCCCAACTCCAAGATGAGCCCACAGCCCTTCCCATATCAGTTCAAGCAGACTGCATGAAGTTGGAAATAATAATACTGAAACTCACACTTTTTCTCTGCAAACCTAGAGGGAGACAGACAACAGATACCGGATAATCAAATTCTTTAAATTAGGGCAGTTTGAAAGCTTGGATCAAACTATTAATTGTAAAGCTTTTAATGTACAGGGGAAAAAAGACACAGATTAAGCATAAAAGCATTCCACTAGTCAAGTGCACAAGGTCTCACTTACAACCTTGGGCCCAGCCTGGGAAGGTGTGATGAGTTCAACCTGTTCCTAGGCCCCTTCCCCTCCACTCACTGGTTGTCAAAAGGTTTGTGCACATAGCATTAAAGAAACATGGTAACAGGAACTACCTGCATAAATTCTGGACCCACACCAACATCTCTGCACTCTTCAGCCAAGCAGGCAACAAACTTTTGAGGAATATCCACATACTTTCTTGCAGTAACAGCCACAGCACATTTGCTACAAGCTGCAGATAGAGACTCCCCTATCCAACCATGGCCCATTTGCTTCCTCTGAGTCCAGTGCAACCACCTAAATGACTACAGCACATAGGACCTTCCTTCACATAATCAGTGAAAGATGCAAAACCAAAAAAAGTTAATTAGAAAACCACAATGAGGAACACAATGACCACAGGGATGAAAGACAGGAATGAAACGAGCAGGGCAGACAACTGGAAAGAGACAACAAGTACCATCTCCAGGATTCTATGAAAGGAAGGAAGCTTGCTTAGTAACTTGCAAGAGCGATGCTGCATGTGAAAAGGGTTTAGGGCAACAAACACTGTGCTATGCTGGCACCCAAATAACACTAAAATTGAACAACAGTATAAGAAAAAAAGGCATGAAAGAAGAGAGTAATAGAAAAAACAGACTAAATCTAGCAGGCTTTACTCATCTCAAGATTTTGTGATTTATTGCTTATATCAGTGTGCATTATATCAGTGTGCATCACATTCATGTGCTGTGTTTGTATTTAACACATATCACAGCAAGCTGTCACACTCCCAGACACATGAATATATTGTGCCACATATCTTACACGGTAAATGACTGAGAACAGTAAGTGAGCTCAGAAGAAATGTGGCAGTATGTGTTTATGTATCACAAAGCTGGAGACAGCCCATAAAGGGCAGGCGAGATACAAAAGATGGTTACTCACAGGAGGTGGCAAAAGGAAGTTAGAGAAAAGGAATACAAGAATCTCATCAGATTATACTGGATTTATGTCATTTCCTATAAATAGCTCAGTGAGTTGCTGGTTTTTTTAAACTTATTTCTTTGCCTTCTGATTCTTAGCAGAACTATGCAGGACTTCACTGATGCTGTACAAAAACATTACAAGGCTCACATAATGCTCCTCAAAAGTAACTGGCAGCTACTAAAACACCTTCTGTTCACCCTCTTGGGTCAGAAAAGAGCAGCAAAAGAATGAAGGCACAACTACAAAGAGCTCAACTGCTTCACTGAGCAATATGCAGTATCCAGCTCCATTGTTCTTGCTTCCAGGATCAAACAGACAACTGACAGCTGAGAGCAAAGATGATGAATCAGTGGAACTATTCCTTCCATTTAGTGTCTGCAACACCTTCGTGCATTCAATTCACATCCACCTACCTTGTGCCACAGGACGTGCACCATCTTTGTTCAATATTTCCTTTAAATTCAACAGTTCAAAGCCTATATAATTCTAAATGCATTTAAATAAATTATTTTATTTTACAGGAGCCTCTTTAGAAAAACTTGTAAGCCCTCCTGTGGCATCTGCCTTAGTGTTAAAATTAATTCCTAGTTCACCAGTTCCAATTATTATTGTGTGCTTCCACTGCTGATACTAGTATTTCTGTCTAATCTAAAGAAGGAATTGATCAAGGAGTTTGCTGATGACACTGACTCATTCCACTGAGTAAGCCGGACTGATGCTCTCCAGGTGGAATTTTTGGAGCACTGCACAAGTCAACAGCACTTCAAGTTTTATTTGTTTAATGAAAAACTGACATGCACAAGAAAGAGCCATGATAATACTCACATCAACACTACACTAGGGACAGAACTCAGCTCTTTCTGACTGAAGGCAGAGTTGAAAACAAATTAAAAACAGCATCTTCTATTTTTTTTAAATTTTTAAAAATGAGCTTTTACCAAGAAAAATCTGAAATGAAGCAAATAAGATTGAAACTCAGCTAGTAAAAACAGAAGACAAACTAAACAAAAAACAGAGATATAGACACTGGGAACTTCACTGATCAGTCCTACACTCCTTGGGAACACTTATCTTTTAATAAACACCAATCTGGTAGTAGTCTGCCAACTAGCTAGCAAAGATTAAAAAAGTTTGGTGACCAGTCTTGAAAACTACAGGTCTTAAATTCCAGGCAAAGAATGGCATCTGGAACAGGGAAGACTGCCATGGAGGGCAGGGTGGGGGGGAGAGGGGAGGAAAGAAAGAAACAGAATTTTTGTTCAAGGATCAGGGTTCACAAACCTGATACATTCTACTCAAGCATCATATGCAGTTTGTACACATTAGAAAAAAACTAATAATAAAAAAAAAAGTGCTATGGGCCCAAAACCTAATTGAAATTGCTGCACAATAGATAAATTTTACGATATGCAACCTGCAAAATACAAAACTAGATTTCACAGCATGAATTTATAGCTACAAATTACTTTTTAAGCACAGAAAGTAAGTGTGATTGGTGATACAATAATCCTGGGCATGCTTTACCTATCAACACAAAGTAATTTTCAGACAAGCTTAGGGATATCTCATTTGCAGTCTCGCTGCCTGACCAATTAAGAAAACTGCAGCACAAAATTGCCCCTAAAGTAACACACAAAAAAAGATAAAAGATTTTGATTTTAAAGCCAGGTAACAATTTGGGTAAACATAAAGTAGTGTAACCCAGGAGAGAAGACAACACAAGAGGCCAAACACACAAGATTTGTAATATAAACCACAGGCAAGTTTTCCTTCAAAGTTCTTAAGGACTGGAAGAAAAACAGCAAATATACACTATAACAGCTTTACTGAAACCTCTTCAATGGTTTCCAGTTCTGTAACCAAATAAACGTTCTGTTTTGACACCCATTTTCACCCTTTGTTAGAAAATTTCAGCTTCAGTTGGTCAAGTTCAGCTTCTTATGAAAGACAGTAGAAGAGACTAGTATCCCGAGCTGCTAGCACCCTGCAAAGGGTTTAGGAATCCAGGGTCTTGGGAAGAGGGAAGCATTTTCTCAATAAGGGATAACAGGCTGTCTGAAGGCTGCTTTAGTAGCTGCCAGTTACAAATCATTCTGGGCATGCCAGTGATCTTAGCAAGAACACTAATATAATAGCAAAAACCATCTTGTATCTCATTTGAAAAGAGAAATCTCTCCCTCCCATGGGTGGAGAAGGGCATTATGATATCTTTCTATTTAAATTGCTTTTGAAGATTTGTTTGCAAAGACAACAGGAAGCCAGCTTTCTCCAAGTTTATCTCATTCAAAGAAAGAAAGAATGCAAAAGTTAGGTACCAATTTTTGCCACTAAAAACAAAATTTAGACTTTCATGACCCATTCTACATCACTAACTCAATGCTTCTCTTCACTCAAAAGGCAAACTCCATATGTGAGCTGTACAGGCATTTGTGATCAGGGGAGAAGTATCTATGATGTACCTGCCATACTAGGAGCCCCAAAGTCACAGAACTATGGCTATATACCAGTTAGGAGTGAAGTGAATCTTGCAAACACATACCTTCCCTCTCTCGTGCTAAGGAGTTATGATCCTCTCCATTTAACCAAAGGCCAAAAAAGAGAGATCTCTCGAAATCTGCATGTCACTCAAAGTATCTCACCCTAGAATACTTCATAATCAATCTCAGTGTGGTGTCTAGCAAGTCCTTAAAGTTCAACAGTCAACTGGCCACGTCCCAGCGGGCCCCGTGCTGCTCCTTCTCAGAGGAGGCTAATGTGTCCTGACACTGGCAGCGAGCACGAGCACAAGAATCTCTCTGTGTCTTCACCACGCCACTGCTCATTTCATTACATAAGCTGATGACTGCTTCAGGAGCAACCTGCATGAATAAAACCTCAGATAGAGTCTTTTTTGCCACTGTGCCACTCTCACCACCACACCAGGAGGACCTTACTGAAAACATGAAGGTGTGCACTGGTTGATGCAAAAAATAATGACTGATCACACTCAAGAATACTCCACTTACTCACAAAGCACTTTGGCATTCATGGGCATGACTCATTCTTCTCAGAAATTCCTCTACAAAAGCAATTTTAAAAGAATCTGCTGACACAATAAATTTAAATGCTCAAATCTGCAACATTCGAGTATTTTAAACTCTGGCTCCAGTCTGTCACTCTCATTTCACCTTAAAAGGATACATTCAAACAAGGGCAAGATAATGGTTAGATTTACAGGCTGCAGCACAGATCAAAAACTACTATTATTTAGCCTAGAAAGGAGGATTAGGAAGGATACAGCTGAGTCCTTTCTTTAGACCCTGTCTCAAAATCCAATTCCATAAAATTCCGAACAGCTAAGGTGATGTCAGCCACTGGAATCCCCAGCAGGAGATCTTTACAACCCAGAAGCTCTTCTTTTTTTTCCCCAGAGAAAATGATATTAATGTAGCTAGCATCAGAACTTACTCATACCAATACAAAGTCTTACACTTCAGCAAATTAACAAATGCACTGCACACACACCCTCAATATTCAGAAGCGCAGTGAGGGTGAGAGTTGGAGGAAAAATGTAAAAAATAGGAAGAAAAGTACAAGAGAGCTTTCTCCTTCAGCCATCACAGAAGCTAGGGAAAGACCACTACCCTGAACTGCTCAAGCAAGACCTGGCTGAAATTAAAGCCCCAGGAGTCAATCATATTTTGCAACTGGTTTCCACACAAACATAATTTTACCACTTTTGAAGAGCTTTCATGCATCTGCTTACTGACCAATCTGTATCTGTTTACCATCCTGCAACAAACATGCATGAATTAGCCTCAACAACCATTCATAAATTATAGCAAAATAAGGAACAGCGAGGTAGAGCCCAAGTGAGACCTTTATTATTCCAAGTATTTACTGCAGGACAGTGTTCCTGTAAAACTTTCAAAATTCTGCTGCTCCTTTTTCTTCTCCAAAGTAGCAAAGAATGTTCTACTGCTTGTAAAAGCTCTCTATCATTGCACAACGAAGGATGAAAATTATGGAGAGTTTTAAAAAAGTGACGAGGTGAGCGGAATTAAAGTTCAACTTCCCTATTACTCTGCAAAGGACTTTTAATTACATCCAATAAAAATATGATTAGGTTTAAAAATAAAAGAGAACTAAGTATAAAATAATAGTGTTCCACTAATTTTACTTTTCAAAATTAATGTTGCTGCTCCTTCTATTTTTCTTCAAAGAAATGTCAGGCAGAAATATCAAACTGTCCTCAGGGAAAAATCACAGCATCTGAGATTTAAGAAGAATCCCATGCTCGAATGAATTACTGTACTACTATTCACTAGGGAGCAGTGTATTATGAGGAACAATGTAATAAAAGGCTTTTTTTAATATTAGAATATACCTCTATATATCAACAATGGCAACAGTGTCCGAATAGCTCCAACATCTGACAATTTGTAACCAGGCATCCCACCAATCTACTCTTTATGACAGTCTTAACTATACATTTTCTAACACAAGGCATGATAAAATAGAGTTGCAAGCATGAAGAGCTTCAGAAATTACTAAAATACTGTATGGCAAGAAATCCTGTATTAGTAGAAATTATTAGCAGGTAAAATGGTCCACTGGATAAGGATAATCAGAGAGAAAATATTCCTAGCTGCACCAGAGAGTTATTGCATGACCTTGAGCAAGTCACTTAATTTCTCTAATTTTCCAAATTTTCCTATATAAAATGAAAAAAGAACAGTGATGCTTGCCAATTATTGCACAGACATAAGGGATCTATGTCAAAAAGCATTTAATTATTAACAGTAATTATTAATAATAACTTCTAGCCCAAAGGACCTGGAATCATCTCACAAGAGCTTCCCCACTGATATGGCAAAAGCCTGCCAAAGGCCCATGTGCTCCTCCTCATTTTTACAGCCACTCTGTAAGAAACAGATTTCCAGAGATCCTGAAGTGTTAGGGTCAAAGAGTAGGACAAAAATCTCCTCACTTTAATTCAACCTATTTTTACCTCCTTTGCCTTTGAGAATGTAACTAGCACTGGAATGAAACTTAGAAGAAGACTTCTGCTAAAGCTGAGAAACTTGCACTATTTCAACCTATCCTTTCAAGGAATAGGTAGAATCTGAACAAATTAAGGAAATCAAGAAGTTTGGCTAGGTAAGTAAAAATTACACAGGCAAATCACTACCAACAGGTTTCAGCCACAAGATCAGCAATGCACCTTTAACATGGCCTTCCATTCAAAAGCTTACCTCTGCCAAATAATATGCACTACAAAGATTCATACCAACAAAGTCTGTCATTTCCAAACGCAGAATGTGTTTATTTGTAGCACTTGATACACACAAAAAACAAAATCCTAGCCCTGTCGTTGGGTTATTATAGAAGTACTGATGGTCATGAAATTTTGGCCTCCGTTCTAAATATGTATTTAGGGGCTAGAAAGCAAGGAAAAACCAACCAGACTGCTTTTTTCAGCAAGAAAAATTACCTTGTGCAAATATTCAGGTTTTTAAAGCAGCTCTACATTGCTTGATGTTAATTAGAGAAACGACTCTCTTTAAACTTAATGCATTTTCAGGTGATGCTTCCTCTTACCTGGCAAGTTCTTTAATTAAGTTTGCAATGCGTCTCTTGTCCTCAGGACACAAATCCTTTAAAGAAGCACTCTTCATTCCTCCTTCATTAGTGCCCTGAAAATTTAAAGTTACATTTCAGAATGCACTGTTTAAAAGAAAGCAAATATTTCATAAGCTATTAAAAGCATTTCAAGACCTAATAATTAGAAGCTAAAAGTAGATCAATTCCAACTGGAAATAAAGTTCCTATTTTTTAAAATGTAAGTACATTTCAATGAAACAAATCACCACATTTTGAAGAATTATTTTAAGGTATTTGTAATTCAAATGCAAGCTGCTTGGTCAATACTAAAACATGCTGGGTAAAGTTTTAAGACTTGATTCTATACTAGATAAAGAGGAGTAGGTTCTCATGGAAATCTAGTGCAGCAATATCCAAATCCAACTTCAAACTTTATCATACTAGGATCATAACACAGGGACTAAGAAAAAAACATGCTGCCTTAGCATTTATGACCAAAGCATACAAAACAAAACATTTTTAGCAGAGAGTACATCCCTTTTTTCATTTTTCTAATACAGAGAAAAGCACATACACCTTCACATGTGGCTAGTGTCTGGTTTTACTGGCTTATTTGCTTATTTTTTAAATATATACTGTATTTATAAATATATATATATATATATATATATATATATATATAAATATATATATATATATATATATATATATATATATATAACGAATCTTTTTTTTTGTAGATATATTCTATACTACGGGGGGAAAAAATATATATTTGTATATATATATTTACAAAATGAGCAAATAAGCCAGTAAAACCAAATATAGCCTATACTACTAAATATATGCTACTTCGGTAAATAATATTTGTCAAAAGAAGGCTGCAGCAGAGCGGAGCACTTCGGATCTTTCACGCATTGCCGGGAAGGCAGAGAATCGCTGCACTTTCCAGGTGTGCCCACCAGAGGGCACTCTGCTGCCCGGCATTCCCGACTTCGGCTGTTTCCGCGCGCAGGAAACGGTTCCAAACTGGTTTTTTTCACCAAAAATTCCTGTGATGGGGTATTCAGTTCTGCAGCGCTAGTGATAAGCACGAAATAGGAACCCGAAGATAAATGCAGCAATAAGAGCCAAGCTGTTCTGTCCAGGATTTTGGCAAGTTTCAGTATGTCCGCTGAATGTGCAGGAGCTTCAGTTTATACTTTTACAAACCACCCCCCCCCCTTCCAAGTGCAGTGCTTTAGATCAGATAAAAGAATGCCACCAGATGCCCTGAAGTTTGGCCAAGTCAACACAATAGTGCACAAAGAATACAAAGCCAACACTGGGCTTCTCTCATTATCAGTAAAAGCAGCTGATCTACACCAGAGAGGAAGTGACACCTTTCCTTCTTAGCTAATTAAACAGCATCTTAAAAACAATTAAAGAATAATGTCCACTACAAAGACAGGTGATGTCTTCACACAGACTCATGTTATACCTGTGTGATCCTTCCTTTTAATTTCAGTGTATTCTTCTTAGGGGCAAGGGGGAAAGCAATTTCACAAGGCAAATTTCAGCACTTTTCAAGGGGCATTTGATTTCACAGTTTTCTTCCCAAACATATGTCACTCACAAACAAAGAGAGAATGTCTAACTTGACTGAATTCAACTAAACATATGGTTGAAGGAATTTCACTTCGCATGCTAAAAAATGTGTGACTTTTTATTTTAGCAGACAGATGATGAAACTTAATAAAAATGAAAAGTTACAGTCCTCAAAAAAGAGAATGAAGCTTGATCACATTAGTGAAGGGGATTTTAACAGAAGGTTTCAAAAACTACTACCCAAACCGATGTACATACTGTTAGACAAACCTTTGTGGGATGAAGAGGAAAATCAGTTTTTTTCAGTCACCCATAGGTATGCAAAGATGGCACACAGGAAATTATCAGAGGCAGACTTGTACCATAACACACATCAAAATGAAGCTGTGGAATAATGCACAGCAACAGCTCAACCACCTAAAGAAGGCAACAAAGGAGGTAGAGGCCAAGACTATCTCCTTTCCCCAGATTTCTGTCCTTTCTATACAGTTCAGGATAGAAGACAGTTTTAGAACTCAGTACAGGGAAGATAATCTCCACACCTTGGAAGGTGATAGCTGCATGACAAAATCATGCAGAATCACGGAAGAGACCGCAGCAGCTCACCTACTCCAGCCTAGAGCATTTTACCCAGAATTATGTCCAGGCCAGGCTGGATGAGACTCTGAGCAGCCTGCACTTGTGAAAGGTGTCCTTGCCCATGGCAGGAGGGCTGGACGGGATGATCCTTAGGGTCCCATTCAACCCAAACCCTTCTATGACTGACTCTATGCCATACTAAAGCCATCAGCTCTCCCTAGACATGCACACAATGCTTTACAGAAAGTGAGTTGCCTTGTTGATGAAAAATCCATGCAAAAGAAGTTCTTCACTAACAAGTAAAAACATGTGTTCTGTTTGTTTTAAGTATTCAGAGCTTATCTTCAGAGCACAAAGTTTCCATAAGATCTGGCACAGCAAGCGAAAAACAGCAGGTTTAAAAAGACAAAAATGAAACATAGCTTTGAACACATCTAGTTGTCAATAATACAAATGCAGACTCACCAATTAAGATTTCACATATCAGGCATTATATTTAAAAAAAGAGTACAACAAAATCCATGTATACAATGGCTTTCACAAAAAAGGAGTAAAAACTCTCTAGACAACAAGTAACGCAATCAATGCACCATTCAACAAAACACATTTTAATGTGGCATATGAAGGCATCTGTGAGGCAGCAGGCTTGTAGATACTTATGAAGAGATGCTTCTACATAAAGACTCTGCATAATGGGGGCTATTTGTGGAATTTATCTGCATGGCACTTAACAGCATCGTTTGCAAAGTAGAGGTACATACCAGCCTCTAAAAGCAACTACCAATAAACAGAGAAAGGGAAATATACACATCCAGAAAAAGCCCTAAAAATTAATACCAGTTTAATAACTAGTCCTGTGTCATGCTGAAGGATTCGAAGGGCAATGACACTGTCAAAGCAACAAGAACTGAGTAACTAACCTGTCTTCACATCAGAGTTTTGAACCTACATGTCCAAGACACAGCAGTTATTCAGCACACAGAAGGCAGAGAAGGACATCTTAGATGAAGAACAAGATTTAACTGCTTGATAATAAAACAGTGATGCAGAACCAGACAGAGGTTTTAGATCCTGCCTGCAAATGGGAAGATGCCAAACCCCAGTGATTTACAGCCTGGCCCAAGATGACTGCTAGGCAAGAGATTCAACTGTACTCAAATGACTTACAAAGTCATTGTACTACACAAACCACATTAGAAAAGTGGCATCTCTCAACAGATTTCATCACAGCATCTGTCACAATACAGAATCACCTTCCAAAGGAAACCCCGCTGCTTTGGAATTTCTAATGCAAGGAACTGTAGAAACACATCACCTAGTCTCACAGGAGGAGACTACAAAATTCAAAGCAGTTGACATCAACTGACAAAGCTACTTCTGCTCAAATGAATTTTGAACTTTTACTATCAAAAACAAAAAGTAATTTTACCCTTCTAACATGAGCAGGCACAGCAAAAAGGTCCCTAAAATGAGTTTTTACTCAGGTAATTTCTAAATGAGATGACTAGAGCAGTGAATATTAATAAACTGAACAAAACTTCTTACATGCTTAGCTATTAAAGTATAGGTTAGGCACTACCCAGGGCTACATGCACTGCCACTGTACAAATACACACAGACAAATATAAATAATATGTTTTACATAGCCCCACTTACACACAACTTACATAAATTTCCACATTCAGCCTTTGTTCTCTTCAGGTGATAATTTCTGCTAGAAAGCCACCATGTAAAGCAGGCAAAAAGTGTAAGAGACTGTAAAAATAATACTCTAAAACTGTTTAAACATTTTCAATCTGATAATTTTCAGCTGTTTTTTCTACAATGCCCACTCCTAAGAGCAAGAAAAATTTGCTTTTACTGACCTGCTGCCCTGTCAGACCTCCTGTACCTCTATCAGGGTCCATGGAAACAGAAGCAAAAGCTACAGGCACCTTCAGTTCGGTTTGACCTGTTTGATATTTTGGCAAACACCTTGTTCTTAAATTTCCATTTGTAGACACTCCTGTAAGTGAAAGACAAGCAGAACATGCAGATTATAAAGTGAAAAGGGGCCTTATTCTTGCCTTCCACAAAGGCAACCTTGCCTTAGCAGCTCTTTTTTTGACAAGAATGAGCACCTCAGGAATAGGTCTGCAGCTCCCCTGGCCTCCCCCCCATACAAAATTTCAGCAAGATGAATACATCAGCAGAAAAAGAGGTGCATGGCACTGAAGCACACCCAGCCACAACGAACATTTTGCAAATTCTGAAATGCACATTATGTCTTCAGACTGAAGTTCAGCGCAAATAAACTGTGTCTGAGTAAGATGCAAAAGCATAAAATTGAGCTTCTGCTTTGATACCCAAAGACAGTAAGGAACCAACCAGCAGTAAAGCTGTTAAAAGCACCACTCATATAATAAAATACCACTTTTTCTGTTACACAGCCAACCTACTGATGCTCAGGCTGTTTGTTCCTTTCAGGACCAGGCAAATGAGTAAGGCAACACTGCAGTGCACACTCCACAGATCATTTGTCAAACACTTCCTGCCACAATTAGAATTAGATCACCACTACGAATGGTAAGAACATGAAAGCACTTAAAATCCTGATGCTGCAATTACAAAGTGCCAACACTCACACTAACACTAAAACCTCCCAGGACCAGATTAAAGCCCATAGCTACTTGGTACTGCCTCAAGGTTTAATTTTTGACTATTCAGAAGTGCAAAAAGTTTTGAATAAAAAATATTAACTTCATACTAGCAGATCAATTACAATTCTTTGGGTAATTAATTTCAGAAGTGTACCAGAATTCAAGAGAAAGAACTAAATAATAAACTCTAATATCTCCATGCTCGTACACAAGCAAAACCAATGGTCCTGAAATTCTCTTTCACAGAAGTGGTAGAAAACTTCCCACAGTGAATCAGTTTCCATTATTTCCATCATTTAGGATCACTGCTTTCTTTCCAGGGCTCAAAGAAAAACAATCCAACATCACCTGTTTTAAAAATCTCTGCATGTCTTTTGTAGTTCAACAGAGATGTTTGGCCACTAGTCTCAAAGAGTACCCCAAACCTAAAGAGTACAATTCCTCAAAACTTGTAACTCCTGGATGACACACACACAATTTTAGTCTAGAGTTAACCATCCCCAGATACATTTCCAGGACCTCGTGTCACTTTAAGAGCTGTGTTTGAAAACAATTAAGAGAATTCTGAAGGGGAACTAAGAGCATTCATCTTTTCCCCAGTGATGTACACAAGTATGCACTCAGTAAATCAAGGTCAAAAGAACTAATAATAAAAAAAATAATTGCTTTATCTGTACACAATGAATCTTCATTTCAATTGATATCTTCAAAATTTACAAAAGACCTAACATCTCTAATGCTTCAACATTCCTTGGAGACCACATTAAAAATTCAGCTTGCCTGATAAACTGGATAAAGCCACACTGTACCTGCAACAGAAACAACTCCCCTGGAACTATTCATCTTACACAGTATGCTTATCTAAGCAGCAGAGCATAAATCCTCTGCTATAATCATGTATGTCCCATTACAACTTATGATGACTGTCTACCTTACACACACTTATGTACACAAACCACACACCTGAAAAGACACTGCAAATTTTATCATCCACAGGAAAAAAAATCTTTGTTTATGTCTATTAGAAAGTCATACCTGAAACAGGTGCCAGTGGATCTTCTTCATCAGAAGCTGCATGTGGCTTTGTTAAAGGAAATAAAAAGAGTGCAAGCTTATTTTACAGTCCTTAAACAGGACTGTAAAATAAGTATTTGGTGTCTTAATTTTGCATAGCTGTTGATAAGAAAACAGTCAACATTCTGGGAGTGAGAAAAGCAAGGAAAACTTGGTAAAAAAAAAATCACCACAAAGATTGCTAAAACAAAAGGCCTTACTCCTTCTTCACTGTGCATTAACTTTCAGCCTGTAAAGATTATCTCAGAGGTCACCTTTGCAAAAGATCTCAGGGACCAGCGCCAGTAATTGCCAGGAGCAATTACTAAGATAATGGACTAATAATATTTATTTAAATTTAAACAGTTTATATGGAACATCTGAATGTGTAGGGAAAGCAAATTCTGAAATAGTGTTTATTGAAATTGCAATGAAATCAATTTGGGCAATAAAGTCTAAGAAACATAGATGAGGATAAATGCAAAAGGTTTTAAACTGGTCATTCTCATCTGATCATCACATGATCAGTAATACATAAAAGCTTGAGGGCTGATTTTCTTTAACTTTCAAGAACTTTCAAATATGCCAGAGGTTTAACTATTGAATTACTTGATCACAGAAAACACTTTAAAATCAGAAACAACAGGGCACCATATTATTTATGCTATTAGCAGTCATTGTGACTGTTAGCAGTTGCTGAACTTGAACCCCTGCCTCCTAAAGCCACTAAAAATAGGACTCAATACAGCTAAGGGAAGAGTAAATCATACTGTCTTCCTTAAAGGAGCAGTTTCATTTAGCTGAATGTAAAGATTGTTATACCACACAGTCACTCCCTGTCCACCTCCCTGCCCCAAGTGGGGAGGAAAAGCAGAGAGAAACAGTAAACCTCATGGGTAGAGATAGTAAAAGCTCAATAACTGAAACAAAATAAAATAGGATAATAATACTACCTGCAACATAAAGGGAAGAGGGAGAGAGAATTAAAACCTGAAACAAACAAGTGATGCACAGTATAGCTGCTCACTGAACAATGCCCAACCCTTTCCCCAGCAGGAACTGGCAGCTCCCAGCCAGCACTCCCCAGTTTATGTACTGGACATGATGTTCTGCTGTGGAATCTCCCTTTGGCCAGCTCCTGGACATGATCCCTCCCAGCTTCTTCTGCATCTGCTCGCTGGCAGAGCATGGGTCTCGCAAGTCCATGTTTTGGGTAAGCACTGCTGAGCAACATCCAAAACATCAGCATGTTATCAGAATTATCCTCATGCTAAATACAAAACACAGCATACCAAGTACAAGGAAAAGAATTAATCCTGTTCCAGCTGAAACCAGGGTGAAACTGAAGTGGAAAACAAAAGCACAGGGCACAAAATTCTCCTCCACTAAGTTTTGTTTATGCCCCTTTACTTTCCTCAGCCTTCTATGGTTGGCCAATTATCTCAATTGTCAAATTTCTACTACTACTCAAATTTCTACTAATTACTCAATTATCTAATTTCCATACTGCTAACAGATAAATGCATTTAAGGTTCTGCAGCTGCATGCATACAATAAAGGAAAATTGTGGCAATATTTCAGTGACCCTATACAAACTCTTGCCTTCACTAAAATTTGATTCTGAGAGAACCATCTGAAAAACTTACTTTAGTAAATGACCACAGAGTGAAGGATATTAGGAAAAGTCTAGGAGTTTCCCCCTGTGGACAGCAACTTCAATCAACACCCACTGTCCATCACTAATCTGGTACTTGTCACACTGGAAGGGCCTGATCACAGGCTCACTTGTGATCTTGTTGATGCACTTTATCACTCGTATACAATTATCACTCATCAGCCTCACACCAGTTTAAAACCACATTCAGTGAGTAGTGCAGTCAAAGCCAGCTCTCTCTACAAACACTGAGAGCATTTCTGTTCTCACGTGTGAGCTGCAGCCTGCCACTTCCAGCTGCCAGAACACACTGCGGGGGCATAGCGCGAATGGGGCGAGGAAGCTGAACAAACTCCATGAGGAAGGCACTGTGCGTACCCTCTTTTCAAAAAGCACCAAGATGGATCAAAAGTCCAAGTCTGGATCACAGCCCAGCCCAAACAGCTGTGTCAGCACAGCCACAACAGCAAGCTGCAGGGTACTGAGAAGTGTA
This sequence comes from Serinus canaria, assembly GCF_022539315.1. Lineage (NCBI taxonomy): Eukaryota > Metazoa > Chordata > Aves > Passeriformes > Fringillidae > Serinus > Serinus canaria. Next base: position 68,366,711 of record NC_066343.1, on the reverse strand, counting down.
TGTTCAGCTCACACTGCTTCAGGAAACAACAAACTTCAGCACAGGCAGTTCCTGCTCAACTGACACACAGTTAATCTGTGTGTCAACACATGGCTATAGGAAATAAAAGTATCTGACTAAACAACATCCTGCTTTTAGAGTGTGCCTCTGGTATTGACAGCTGTTGTGGAGAAATTCCTAGTAGCAGGATGCAAAGACTAGTCAAAGTTGTCACTATTCCCCCTCCCAGCTACCAGGACGACTCTCCTGGTGAAGCTTTGCAGCCCAGTGTATTAGAACTATGCAAAGTTAGAGCAGGCTACCTCAATCAGCTGGACTAAAAAATCACAATGACTCAGAGGATGATTCATAAGCAATGTCCTTGCCTCAGAGTAACAGACTGGGGACAGCACCAGCATCAACTTTTTAACATTAAGCCACTGCCACGTGCCTCCCAAGACTGCCAGTAAGGCAGGTGTAGTATTATAAGACGTGTACCACCACAGCTAAAGTTCAGTGAACAGCAGAGAGAGGCACGGGAGAAACTCAACACCTGGTACAGCTCACCTATACAACCTGCCTTCCTGTGCTGAGTCAATTCAACAAGGATGGAGAAAACTTCAGTTTTCCAAATTTATTAAACCAGTCTGCCAAATTCCTTCTCTTTTTTTGAAAGCATACACTACCATTATTTTTAAATTGTGCCATGTGCTTCTCTAAGAATTTAAACTTTTCCAAGGTCAGAGGAAACACTGTCTATTCACCAAAACATGTAGAATAGATATGGTTGTCAGAAAAATATCATGATGCATGAGGCCACTGCTGGGCTCTATAAACTATATTTAATTATAGGACACAACCTATTGACTGATAAAAATAGCCTGTCAATGTAATTGCATCAACACTTCCACAACTGAGCAGAGTAGCGACAGTGGCAATAAATCCAACATGAGCCACACACCTTCATCCTATTCACAGCACAGAAAAAGTTGTAGACAATCTTTTTTACTTTACATAGATAGAAAATCATAACAACATGCTCCCTAAGCAGGCCTTGGGATGATGGTTGGCCCGTTTCACTTGCACATTGTCCCACAGAGTGTGCAGGCAAACATAAATAAATGAGCACAGACACATACTCTTCTTTCCAATCTCTTCCAGTTGATGCTGAAATCCCAGTCTGACTAACAACAGTGCTTCAAACCCCTCATAACTGGAACTAAACTGTCAGCTTCTAAATTTCCACCAGGCCAGACTGTCAGTTCTACCCCAATCAAGTCGCTGAGCCTCCAACTCAGCCACACAAGCCCAAACACCAATGGCAGCTCTTGCTTCTCTGAGCCACACAAGCACATCTCTCCATAACCAGGCTTGTACAGGCTGAGCTCCCAACACCACGGCCACCACCCACACCATCTATGTGTCCAGCCCCACGTAGTCTCCCACAACTAGAGAAGCCTGCAGGTCCTCTGCAAATGAAACCACCCCGAACCTCACACTCATCCCTCACTGACAGAGCCCTCCAAGCCCCACACAGGCTCACCCAAAATGTTCTGCTTGTAGTCAAGTTGAGGTGCCAGTCACAAAAGACACATTTCTTCCCTGGTCAGCTTCTAACCTCAGATTCAAAGAATCACAGAATCAATCAACCTAAGATCATCGAGTCCAACCTGTGACTGGACACCACCGTGTCAACCACTGAATGCCAGGTCCAGTCTTTCCTCAAACACCTCCAGGGACGATGACTCCTCCACCTCTCTGGACAGTCCATTCCAATGCCCAATCACCCTCTGTGCGAACAAAAGCTTTCTAATGTCCAACCTAAACCTCTCCTGGAGCAGCTTAAGACTGTGTCCTCTTGTCCTGTCACTTGTGACCTGGGAGAAGAGCCCGACTGCCACTCGGCCACAACCTGTCAGGCAGTATAGAGTGCGATAAAATAGCTCCTGAGCCTCCTTTTGTCCGGGCAGTTCAACCTCATTCTCTCTACTGGTTCCCTGGCAAGCTCCCACAAGCTGAACGCAACTTCCACATTTCCTATATATTTACTTGCCCCGAGATTTCACAGCTGGGTCACGCTGAAGAGGACTTACGACCCTCCCTTCTCTCCTACGTCACTTTTCCTTTGAAATCCCGCGTAACCCCTACAGATGAGGCACATACCCAATCCCTCTCCCCAGGCTAAGCCCCCTCCACACACGCCAGCGGAGCCCTCACATAGCCTCTGCCACGGCCACAAAACCCCACCCGACCCACAGCGCCGCATCGGTTCTACGCCAAACCCCTCGACAGGCCGCCCTGCACGCCCCTGGCGGGCTCTCCCGCCGCTGTCCCCTCACACCGACCCCCAGGCAAGGATACAGCTCAGGGCCCGGCGAGGACCTCCACCCACACCGGCGGCCGCCGCCGCCATCTTGAAACAGCCGCCACTCCCCGCATACCCCCGCCGTCCCCCCGACTCTCGTCGCCTATTGGCTGTCTACGCTGGAGGCACGCGGAGGGTTGCGAGGCATGCCGGGAATCGTGGTCCTCTGAGCGCCCGCGGCCGCCATGGGCCGACAGAGCACCGCCCGGAAGAACTATTATTCCCAGCGTGCCCTGCGGCTACGGGGCAATAGGAAGGCCAGAAAGGCATTGTTCTCTGTTAGGCTGGCTAGAGACAGGAGGGTCCCGCGGAGGATGGAGGAAAAACTCCCCACCGGCATCAAGCCTTACCTGGACAAGCTCACCTTGGGCGTCACAAGGATATTGGGTGAGTGGCATTGAGCTACAGCCCACGGGGCGGGGGCAGGCCGGGGGCGGGGGGAGCCACCCGTTTGTCACAGCCCCTCTTGTGAATCGCACAGCTGAGCAGCCAATACACACACATAGGCACATCCTTGTTTCTGGAAGCAACGACAGGAATCCCGAATCTCTCGACTTTAAGAGTTTCATAAACACCAGAGAAGGAGAAGGTGGTGTTTTTTGAAAAATCATGGAATCGTTGAATGTTAAAAGGTGGGAAGAGACCGCAGAGATCATTCAGTCCCAACCCTGACGCCCTGGGCAGATTGCTCACGGCCTTATCCAGCCTGGCCTTGAACACTGCCAGGGATGGACATACCCAGCTTCTCTGGACAAACCTGCCAGTATCTCACCACTCTCGAAGTAAAAATTTTCCTAATACCCAGCACAAATTTCCTCTCTTTCAATTTGTATGTATTGCTTCTTGTCCTCTCACTTCTTCACAATGAAGAATCCCTCTCCAGTTTCCCTGTAGACCCCCTCCAGATATTGCAGTGTTCCTCTGAGGCCTCTACACAACCTTCCTGTGTAAATCATGCCTAAATTTGATTCTCTGTAGTAATGTGGGGTCAGCAGGGAGTGTGCCCCATAAAGGGGAGTTCGGCATGGTTCATCAGTGTTCTGGTAGAAGGCCGATTTGTTAATCTGCTCGGGATCAGATCCCTATAAATAATTGCCCTGCAGCTCATCCCCACATTGAGACTTGTTCCACAAAATGCCCTGATTGTCATTTCCAGGTTTTGCTCAGCTATTGAGCCTTCTTGCGTCCCCTCAGCTCCCTCTGAAGTTCAGCAGGACTGCAAGGCATCCAAAGGAAGTATTCTCAGAGAAAATTTTACTCATATCAGTGGAATCACAAGGATTTGTGGAAGTATTTGTGTGTGCAAAGGATTTCAGCATTAGACCTTTCACACCTCAGCAACGCAGAGCACAGGTCCTATTTGTAAGGCTGAAAAGCCATACATCTATCCCAAACCATGTGTACAACAAGATAACAAGTTGCAGTCTGGAATTTCTTCCTGGGAACCTTAAAGCCAAAAGTGAGCTCTGTTATTATCTCACCCCACAGAGGCATTGAGTTTCACCTAATAACCGCAGCGTATCTGTAGTTGCACATGGGTTTGGATAGCTGCTCAGACAGATGAGATTAAAAGATCAGGGTTAAATTCTTTCTCTGAGCTTCAGTGAGGACAGGATTTCACCCTCAATCTGGTCAGTGTTATCGTATTGACTTATTATTAGACTTCTGGGGGGGGGGGTGGATTTTCTTTTCTGTTTTTTTGTTTTGTTAGTTGTGAGGTCAGGATATTGTTGTCTCTGCTCTGTGAGTGAAACTGATGATGATCATCATGGCAAAAGCTTCTTTGAAGTAGCTCTTTTTAAAAAATTACTAGCCATGCCCACATTTTCACCACCCTCAGGTGTGTGAGAGCTGTGAGATGTGAGCTGTGTCCGAATGTTGTGTTGCCATATAAACTGTTTTGGGTAGGTGTGTTGTCTACGACATGGCAATGCAGGTATGGCTCTGAAAATCCTGCAACGTCCCTTTCACATGGGAGATGTTTCCTGGTTTGTGGTTTTTTTTCTCTCTGTGTTGCTGACAACTTGCGTTGTGCAATACAGCAATGTCCATCACAGTGATGGTTTACTCCATTTCTTTTCTATGTCTCTCTACACCTTCTGGGAATTTGGCACATTTTTTTCCGTGAAGTAGTCCAAGGCATTTCAACTGTGCCACCAAATTAATTAGAATTGCTTAGCTAATTGGGAAACATAACCAGTCTGTTCAGTGCTTGGTTCTTTCAAATAGCAAAGGGTATCTCATTCAGAGTGATGCCTTGGTCTGTATTTATTACTGCTAGAAACTGTCTTACTTTAAATCTTTTGGAAAGTCTCATGAAGTCACTTGATATTTTCTGCCTAACATAAGGTACAATCAGGCATTGTTTTGTGGGTTTGTTTTTTTTTTTAACTTTAGTCTCTGTGGAAATCCCTACAAGAAGGAATATTTCTCACAAGCATTGTGGAGGCTATACCTTGAGGGGAAAAAAGAGAGATTTTTTCCATTGCCAGTACTCATTTTGCTGAAGTTCTGTGAGCAATAGAAAATTCCAGAAAGATTTATTATTCATAACTAAGTCAGAATGGAAGGTGTTAGCTCTTCTGGAATGCCCAAGATGGAACCATACTTCACTGTTAGCACTCTGTATTAGATAAGAATGTAACTATTAAAACATTTTAAAATTACACTGAGAGTTTAGCCAGCTTACAGGCAGTATTAGCAGTACTGTAAAGACTGAAAATCCTGTGATTTCCTGCTTCAGCTTTGTGTCACACCATTGCATTGACTGTTTCTGAGTAATACTGCAATAATACTGTAATACTGTATTCAGGAACTTCCAGACAAAATGTCCTAAAAATAGGGCAGAGTTTACTATGATCTTGATTCAGATTAATTTATCGGATGTAGTCTGAAGAAGTTAAGCTTTTTCATGTATCTAGGTGCCACTAAAGTGGCCTCTTCCTTTCTTCCATCTGGAAGGAAAAGCAGCTCATTTCAAAGTTTACCCAAATGTTCGATGGTGCTTCTGTCCATACCTATGCACATCAGTTAAACATGGTCTTCAGTTTACCCACAGTATATTTTTAATATAATATTTGGGCTTTTAAGATGGAGTTTCTCTTTCTTTTGATGTTGGGTTTGGTTCAGACTTCTTTAGAAGTTGCATTCTCTTGTTCCTAGACATCTTCTTTGACTGATACGATATTTAATCTTCTGTCATCCCAGCCAAGATGTTGTGCATGATGAATTAAACATCCCTGCTGTTTTCTTTGATCACAGAAATAACAATTACTCTGTTATTATAATCTCTTCAACTTGTCATAAGGTTTGCATAGCTTAGATGGAAAAGACTAGTTAGGTAATTGATTCCACTCTCTTGTTCAGACGGCTTATATTTGAGCAAGAGACAGATCACCCTGCCTTGGACCCACCTACCAGAAGTGAAACTTTGTGAAACATCAGACTCTTCTGTACGTTGGGGGTCCCCCCTTGGCCAGACAAATTTACCTGTGTGACCAACTATGATTTTTTTTTTTGTCTTTAACTTGGAGTTTATTTATCTGACAATGTAACAATCAATATTTCCAAAGTGAAGTTTAGGCTGCTGAAACTGAATGCCACTGTTCCACAAACAGAACAGACAAGAACAATGCTATTGATAGAATATAAAGCCTGGCATTGAAGATAAAAAACAAACCAAAGCTCTCTAGTGCCTGCTTTTCCTGTCTGGTGCACTGTGTATGTTTTACCAGAAAGCAATTGTAATGTGTGTGACTGCTTTAGGGGCCAATACTTTCACAGTAGAGCCAGTCTTGAAAGCCTTGCATAGTTATCACTTCTATTCCATGGCACTGTCTGCTGGGCTTGCAGTTCCCACAACAATTTAGTAGTCTTTCTGGACTTGGTCCAAAGAGAATTATCTCAGTGGGAATTATTTCAGTTGGCTGTGGATGACATCAAACATTATAAAATAGTAATTGTAAAGGAAAGCACCCAAAAGCATCATGTGGCTTAGTATCTTACATTTATATAGCATTCTTTCCCATAAAATATTCAGAAGATTTTTATAGATTGATAGGAGTTCAGTGCTTATAACAAATTTTCATGTGTCCAGCTGAGGTTCCAGGGAACTGATTGCTCATTCAGATCCCTTCAGTATGATCAGGTTCTGTGTCTGTCCAAACCCACTGAATCCAGAGCTGAAATATGCCTGCCCTTGTGGAATAGGGTTGTTAGCAGTTCACAGTAGCCCTGCACTACATCTTGTGCCCAGGTGAGGATATCCTATTTAACAGAATCCACAGGGCATGCTTACAAATAAAGATTCATCCCCCTGTAAGAGTTTGCCTCAAAACCCATCACTGATTTTTTTTTCCATTTTTCCATGAAAACCTCTGCAAAAGATCACACCTTGAAGACAAATTGTGTGTGCTTACATCATAGAATCATAGACTGGTTTGAGTTGGAAGGGACCTTAAAGACCATCTTGTTCTAACCCCTCCCACCCTGGGCAGGAATGCCACCCACTAAATTAGTATATGTGTAGATATATCATGATATGTGCATATACATGTATTAAAAAAAACAAAGGATAACATTTTGTTCAGCACTAGACATCCTCATGTCAAGACATGCAAAGTGCAGTTACAGACAAAAGAAAGTGACTGCTCAGTCACCAGCATAATACTTGCAATCATTAATGCCTTTTCCCTGGCTGTCACTCAGATTAGTTTGCAGAATTGTCTGTCTCACAGTGTTGCTGTCACACATGCCAGCTGCAAACATGTTCCTCTTTTCCTTTCAGAGACTTCCCCAGGAGTTGCTGAAGTGACTTTTGTGGAAAAGGAACCAGCTGAACGCCACACAATCGTCTCTTGGGAACAAGTGAGTATTTTCTTGATAAAACTGCAGTGAGGTCAGTTTGAAAAAACAGCAGCCCGTGGAGAATATCAAGTGCAATGGCAATCTTGTGTTTATAAGACAGCTTGTTACCAAATTTGATGTATAGTGCAGCCTAAGCAGGTGTTGTTGGGTTTTTCTTAATCAGGTATCACTGTTTTAGGCTGTCACATGCACCTGGTTTGTTAGAGAAACATCATCAGTGTGGGTACATTCAGCATGACAGCTCTAAAAAGAAACCACATAACTGTAGTAGGCAGCTACAGTGGTGACTCAGTGGGGAGCAAACAGTTTTCTGACACAGGTCCGAAAACATTTTCCAACTCCCTTTCAAACAAAATGAAGCAGTGCTTTATTATTCTGGCCATTAAAGGTAAAGGCCTCAAGCTGGCAAATAACACTGAGCTACCCAGTTTGTCCCAGTTATCTTTTTCTCATTTTACTCTCAGCCATTCGCTTCAATTTCTCATATCCCTTTCTTTCACCTCCTCTTTGGCTACCCAACCCGATCTCTTGGCTAGGGCATGTCCTGTTGCCTGTTCTAGAAGGCTATGAAGAACACGTGCTACCTTCACTCTGCATTATCTGACCTTACTGTATCATTCTGTGTGATCAGAGGGCTCCTGAAAACTGTTGTGTGACTCAGGGCATTTTCATTCTCTTTTTGAAATATACATGTCTTCATAATTCCCATGGCCATGGCTGAATAACTGCTTGGTAGGTGTTGTTTGTTTACGGATGGGACAGTAGAAGCACTGTGGCCCTTGGAAAGGGACATGGCAAGGAAAGGAGTTGAGTGAATCTTCCTCCCTCTGCTCTAACCCTGGCTGTGGCCTAAAGCAGCTGCTCCCAAACTCTGCTCTTGTTACTGCTGCATAAAATACCTTCCCCTTTGACACCATGCCATTTACTGCTTTTCCTAAACAGTGAGGAAAAGTCTTACAGTAGTTTTGGTAATGCCCTATTCCAATTAGTGACATTTATCAAGAACTTATATAATATATATTTATATATATTTACATGTATATGTATATTCCAGGTCGAAATGTATGTGGTGTAAACCTGTGTGTTACTTACTGAAACTTGTCCAGAAGTAAGCAATTGTGGTCAGGGAGAAATGGCCTGTTTTTCAGGTTTGTGTAAACCGATCCCTGCTTTCCTGTAGCTGTTGCTCAGGTATTGGGTTACCTGAGCTGGAAAGTTTGAGGCACCATGACTGTAAGCCAGCTCACTGCTGGGAACACAGAGTAATATTTGCTCATTCTTCTGTTGAGTGGAGAGGACTGCTTCTTCTGGACATGGTGTTCATTCCTCTCATTTTCAGGTGCTGCTTCTCCTCTAAACTAAAATAGATTTATTCTACAACTGAGCTATTCTTGTAAAGCCAAACAAATGCTGTAGCCAAAGCACTTCATTCAAGAGAAGACAAAACAAATTTCAGTTCCCACCCTCCCCGCCTCCCAGCAATGGACTAAGCCAAGTGTGGATGTAAGTGTTGAAAATTAAATGAGTACAGTTGTGTTGGACTTCTAATAGTGAAGGATTTGGCTGTTTCTTTGGTTTTGGTTCCCTTTGCATTGACAAATTAAAGCTCCCTTCTCAAATTCAAAGGTAAATGGATTTTTTTCCTTTTTTTTTTTTCTTGAGCTATGGAGATGAAGAGTAAATTTAACACAGTCACAGAACAAAATGTCCTGCTGTGATGATTAAGTGCAATGCACTCAACAATTCACAAAGCCGTTCCAGGATGAACTTGTACCTCATTTTTCCTGAAACGTATCTTTCTTGAATTTGAATACGTTTGTATTTATAGCCACTAGGTGGCAATACTTATACACATAATCATTTCTCCATGGCTGAGATTTTTAAAAAGATTTCATCAGAGTGCATTTTTAACTTCCCTCTACATCTTTCGTTATGAAACTATTTGCAAACTATTTGAAACTATTTTTCTGTGATGCAGGAAAAACTGGTGAAACTGTTCCCAATACTACATTATTTTTTTCCCCAACAACTTCTCTCTCTATTAAGACTCATGTTGCGGGACATTCCACAGACTCACCAAATAAAAGCTTTATTCTTTAGATTATTGTTTAGTGGAATACATTTTTTCAGTCCTATTTCAGTTTTGCAAGGAAAGATTGTTTTACTGCGAAAAAAATCCAGGCGTTTAGAAGTTCTTAAAAGAAAATCAACCTTTTAAAAATTATTAATTAACATATTATTTTATCCATGCTGGGTATATGCATTTTTTGTTTCCATCAGCCATGTTTTCTAAATTGTGCTGTGCCGTGTTTGTGCTACTACATAACTGGATATAACACTTTGCTGAGATTATTTTAATCTTTAAAATTTTAAGCTTGTTGAATGTCCCTTAGCTGCCATGAAGCTTTGCAGGGGAAGCTGAGCTTCATGACAGGAGTTAGTGCAGTCAGGCTGTAGGAGAGAAGAAGAAATTTTTCCCAAAGCAGAAAGAGATGCTAAGTGTTACATGTCAGGAAATCAAGCTGGAAATCACTCCTGAAGAATTTATTGGAAATCAGCACACACACAAAAATGTTTAAGGTGAATGATTGCCAAGTGTATTTACGTGGGTAAAGCATCACTTCCCCATAAATTGTAAGCAGTTCATTATATTTTAATAAAACCAGATTTTTCAATATTTCCTCATATTTAAACCTATTAAGCTGTTACCTTGTCCCCAATAAAGAGAGATAAAAAGTACAAGAGGGAGCAGAGACAGAGCTACCTGGTAACCAGAAAACCAGTGCTAATAACTATATCATCCTAAGAAACCTTTCTCACTTCTAAAATTAGGCTGGCAATGGCCCTGCACCCCTCTACGTGCAATTTTTAGAAATAGATGTTACACTAAAATTCTGCTAGGTGGCACTCTGGTGCAGTGTCTGAATCACGTTTTCTTTCTTATGTCAGCTGGAAGAAAAATGAGTCACTTACATCCTTGTTTCAGTTTTCAAAAAATAGAAAATTGCATTTCTGTTAGAGGGACACAGAGGTACCTGAGACCATTTTCTCTTGTTCTTCTCACTTGTTACTTGGGAGAAAAACCTGATCTACACCTAGCTTTCAGGGACTTCCAGTACCTTTCAGGTGTTAGAAAGTGACAAAGTCTCCCTCAACCTCCTCTGCCCCTGTCTGAACACCCCCAGCTGCCTCAGCCACTCCTCTCATGCCTGTGCTCCAGACCCTTCTCCAGCTCTGTTTCTTTCTCTGGACACACTCTGGCTCCTTCAGTGTCCTCCTTGCTGTGAGCAAACAAAGCCAAACACGAGGTTCCAGGTGTGGCCGCACCCCGTGCCCCAGCACAGGGGGATGGCACTGCCCTGCTCCTGCTGGCCCCTCTATTGCTGGCACAAGCCCGGTGCCATTGGCCTTCTTGGCCACCTGGGCACATCCAGCTCGTGTCCAGCCACTGCTGACCAGCACCCCCAGGCCCTTTCCCACTCAGCAGCTTTCCAGCCACGCTGTCCCAGCCTGGAGCTGCAGAGGCTTGTTGTGACCCAGGGACAGGAGCCAGCACTTGGCCTGGTTGCACCTCAAACAATTGGCCCTGGCCCACGGATCCAGCCTGTGCAGATCCCTCTGCAGAGCCCCCCTGCCCTCCAGCAGGTCAGCACTCACACCCAGCTTGGCCTTGTCCTCAAGCTGACTAAAGGAGCTCTTCATTGCCTCAGATCACCAATAAAGATACAAAACGGTACAGTCCAGAGCTCTGGGGGACACCACTAGTGACCAGCTGCCTGCTGCAAGTAATTCCATTCACCAGCACTCTCTGGGCCAGGCCAGCCAGTTTTTAACTCAGAGAACAAAGCATCTAAGCCACAAGCAGCTGATGTCTCCTAGGAGAAGTATTGGAAGAAGAATTCTCCTAGGAGGTGTCTCATAGGAGAATTCTATGGGATAGGGTGTCATTGGAAGAAGAATTCTCCTAGGAGGTGTCTCATAGGAGAATTCTATGGGATAGGGTGTCAAAGACTTCTAAAGTCCAGGAAGTCAACATGCCCAGACTCTTCACTCTTCCACCAAGAGAGTCACTGTGATATAGAAGGAGATTGGGTCAGGCAGTAATGCCTTTCACAAACCCATGGGCCTGATCCCCTGGACCTTCTGTAGGTGCCATGTGATGGGCACTCAAGAAGATCTCCATGAGCTTCCCCAGCACTGAGGTCAGGCTGACAGGCCTGTACTTTCCTGGCTTCTCTTTCAAACCCTTACACATAATCCAGGTACCTTCTGAGTTGCTCCCTCTCTTTTGCGTAGTGTTTCCACCTCACGTCTGGAATGTCATCCTCCTTGCTTCTACAGCATCTCTTTTTGAGTCCAAGTATGCACTCAGGGTGTGCACCTTCAACAGTCCTTCTTGGCATCCTTCTTGGCATCCTTCTTGTCCTGCCTTAACATTAGCCAGGCCTCCAGTCCCTGATCCCCATGAGCACAGGATCTACCCTCCTTGAGCTTGCCTTGTGGCTGTGACTGTGGGAGAGGTGGGAAGTGGATCCAGCAGGGACAGTGCATGAGGAAAGCTACGTTTCTGCAAGCTGCATGATGGGGAAGAGGCTGGAGGACTTTTGGAAGGTACGTAGTGTTTCTTATACACTACTTACCTTCCAAAAGTTACACTCTTCTTGTTAAGCTTTATAACATATTGAAAAACTGACTGCACAACAATATCCTCAAGAGAACTGTGAAATCCTGTTCTCTGCAGCAAGAGATCAAGTCTACTGCAGCCCCAGAAAATCAAGGTGATCTCCTGGGAGCTCCCCCGGTCAGATTTATTGAAGGTGCAAGAACATTTCAACGTGTTACATAAATAAACATCAACATTCACTTACAGCTAGGACAAACCAGCCATAAAACTGCAGGACTTTAGGGAGAAAGAAGGGTGGCTACTGATGCAGTCCAATTCTTGGAAGCCCTGAGAAGTGATATGAATGCTTTCCTTCTCTCCCCAGAAGTTGGGTAAAACTCATTCATGGTTTTAGAGAAGTCTGTCCAGAGCTGTATGTTTTGATTGCTTCCTGTTTCTTTAGTATATTTGCTTGAGAGACATTGTTTCAACAGTGTTTCAAGTGAATTGCCACACGTCAGAATTCTTAGCTTTGGATCCATATCTAATCAGGTCCTGGCCGCAAAAATCAGATTCTCATATTTTTCTCTGTACTCAATGGACTGTGCTTTCTTGGGAGACTATTGTGAGCTATTATAGAGAACAAAGAAAAGGAATAGACCTCTCACCATATTAAGCACTTGGGGTATTTTGTTTTATGATCTGGTGAGTGTAACCAGATAACTGGAATGAAAACAGCTGCTTGCCAAGGCTGTGGTTAAGCCAAGTCTGATCTGACATGTGATTTAGAAACAGTGCACTTTATGGCTGGAGAGCACAACCCTGACAACTGCCAGTTGAGCGAGAAGAACACAGAGTTTGATAAGCCATTTTTTGTATATAGCTTCTTGTTTTCTCTGACTGCTGTCTGAAGATTCTGATGTCATATGGTCATGTGACCAAGCACAGTATGACAGAGCAATCTTTTCCATCAGATGAAAGAAATGGCTGTTAATTAAGTTTTCTATTTACAGGCCTTTTTCTATAGACCCCAGACCTGCTCTGGTACTGCATTTTCTACGCGTATATTTGGCATCAGCATGGGTTAGAGAATCCTGAAATAAATTCAGACAGCAGCCATCTGTAGAAACATGCACATGTTGATCTTTTTCAAAAGGAGGATTCAGAGCATCAAGCCTATTCAATTTCTCTCTTGATTTTTCTCTTGTCTTAGCTATATTTGCTAAATTGGACTGTGCCCGAGTTGTAGCAGGATTTATCTGAATACTACAGTGGAAGTTTTTAAACCTTGGACTTTGTCATCCTAGTGGATCTGGTTCTCCTGCTCGGAGAAGAACACCCACTGAAGCCAGGCGACCCATTCACATACATGTTTTTACTGCTGCAATTAATTAGTTTGAATTGGGGGATTTGAAATGTTATGTTAACTTCTGTAGTCTGCAGAGGCTTTGTAGCAGGTCAGTCGTACTTTCTTTCTTCATAGTTTTAGCCATAGTCACTGTGTTTACAGGCACAACTTGAAACTGGAAGTGATGAAAGCACAGCATGAAATTATAAATATTTAGGACTAAGGAGAACCTCAGAAGAAGGTGTGTTTGTTAAAGGCATTTGAAGAACTTCAGAAATGTCCGTGTGGTTTACTAATCACCTTAAACTTACCACCAGGTCCTCAGCCATCAGCAGACTCTTGTCATAGGATGGTAAGTTCTTCTCAAAACAGCCTCTGCAGTGTCAGGTTATCTGCTTTAAGACCTGTGGACCCTGAAGATTTTCTCTATCTGGATTAAGAAGCTCTGAGCTAGTGACCAGGCTCCTTGATGAAGCCAGTAAAGTGACCTGCTCTATTGCAAGCTGCAAAGCCATTAGTGTCTGGGACTCCTCAGTAGCAGTCAGTCAACATTAATGGATGTGCTTTAAAAGTAAATTAACAAGCACAAGGTTGTGGGCAGATTAGGTGCTCCTACATAGTGTGTACACCCCAGTTTAGGTGACAGACTGTAAAACCCAAAGAAAGTGTCTGTGAATAAGGCTTTAACAGGCAGAAAGGCTGTTCTGGTCTTAGGGGAGGGAGGACATGTGAACAAGATGAGACCAGATCCTTCTCTTGCTCAGCCAGCAGCTGATGACTAGAAGCCAGCATTGCAGCTGGATTCACAGCTGGCAGGTTGCTCTTGCTGGATAGATACATCTCTCTTGTCTTGAAATGTTAAAAAATTCATGCCCCAAGTGAAGCAGAGATATTTGAACTGCATGTGCATCTTCCTTTTCCTTAGCTACTGGCTACTAGAATATTCTGTCTTTAATGAAACTTTTCCACAGGAGAGTGGTGCAGCCCTTGGGCTAGTCAGCATACACGGATTGTGGAACCTCCATATGGGACACTTTTCTGAGTTTTGAGGTCTGATTCTTTTGGAGCCCTGAATGTGACTATTTTAAATTTGAACTCACTGGAGTCAATCTGCTTTTTCTCTAAAACAGTTACAAACAGACCAACAGGTAACTCCTTTAGTCAGGCTTGTTGTTTGTGTTATAAAAACTGTCAGGCTTCCATTCTGTTTAATTTTATGTACTTGACACTTCAGCAAGAGAAGAAGATCACTGGTCTGCAGCCAGTCCTGTCCCCAGGAGGAAGATCTACAAATACCTATAGTTCTTTGGGCTTCTTTTTGTTCTGAGGATTAAGCCTTTATCCTTCCATCCTTGTATATGCAGATTAACGGGAGAGTCTAAGTTAAGAACAACTCCTTCCACAACCAACACAGATATAGGAGATGTTTTCTGGTTCCTAGAAACTCGAGTTCACTGGGGTTGCTTCTTTCACTGGTGGCTCAAAAGGAAGCAGGTTTAGGAGCCACAGCCATTCACTGAAGTTTGGAGGGATGAAGCCAGACCAGCAGATTTGTGAGTCTGGCTTTGCATGTGCTTGCACACATACTTTTTGTTACGTGAAATGTCAGATCTCCTTGAGTATGTGCAGCTTTTGAGTCTGTGCTTTTTACACTTACTTGGAGCTGAAATCCTGCAGAAGAAGAGAGTCATTGTGCTAATATTGTACATGCTTTAGTGGAATAGGTAAGTTTAGTCTGATTTCACTTAAAGCAAAACCCTAGTCTTTTAAGCCATATATATGAAAAAGCTAATTGTTCTGATTTATGTGAGTTTGGAGTGGCTGCTAATCTCAAAAGGTAATACGATGTCTCAGTTTGGGAACAATGCTGTAATAATTTTGTGATGACTAACTGCTCATTGTGAAATTTTCCCAAGCTACCTTTGTTAGGACTAGCAGAGTCCCAAGAAATACGCAGTTTTTTCTCAAGGCTTTAGAATGAGATATTTGAACTGATTTGAGTCACCTTGGAGTTAAGCAAGGAACTTATGGTGGCAAATATTTCTGTACCGGTTTTCAGTTGTTCTTAGGGTTTGACATATATTCTGCATTTTCCCATAACACTTTGATTGTGATTTGCAGAAAAACTCCTGTGTATTACCTGAGGATTTAAAGAACTTCTATCTGATGACCGATGGCTTCCAGATGACCTGGAGTGTGAAGACTGATGGTGAGTCCCTGTGTTCCCCTCCACTGACAAGCTCAATTCATTGCAGCCAGCCCTTCCTCTGCAGAACCTCTTTAATTTCAAACTTACTTTCTGCACAATCAATACACATCTCTCGGGACAAAATCTGTCGCTTGCATCCCACAGAAGAGTGCATACACTCCTTCTTTCTGGCAAGAAACTACTCATGACATAAATTCTGTTCTGTAATACGCTGGCCTTCTGTTGACACTCAGATTTAGGTGTGTCATTTAAACCTCATACCTAACTCCCTCTGTAGTTCATGTAGAGAGAAACAGCTGTAGCTGTTATCCCATCATAAATCAGTAGCAAGAGTCACCCTCTGATAATGCTTCTTTCTCATTAAAATGTGTATGTACATGTTGGAGCCTGATTCTGCTTTCCACCAGCTAAAGTTCAAGCTTTATTTTCCATCCTTGTTCGGCAAAAATCAAGCAGTTTGTTCACTCTGCAGCTGTTATCCTGGCTCTCATTGCCTTCAGACAGGGTTCTGCAGTTGGGCTGTGGACACTGCTCACTTCCGGAGATGGGTGTCAAATGCAGGGTCTTCCTCAGGAAGTGAAATGGTGTTTCTGAGACAGTTCACATCAGTGCTTTAGCACCTGCATGACTTCCATGATGTTTCAAGTGGGACTAATGACCTCTGTGGAGTCTTGTTTTCAGGGCTCACAAGTGCACGGAGACCAAGGCTGCTGGTACAACTGTCTTGATTGGGCAAACATCCAGCAGTGCCTTCTGAGACACATTGCACTGGCACGTGGCTGAACAGAGTGCTTGCTGCCTTGGTGTCTGGTAACAGTGTGAGTCCTCAGAAACACAGACAAGTGACGAGTCCTGTAGGATTCTTTCAGGACCACCCACATGTTGATGTACTGATAAAATCCTCTGTGGAAGTGGGAACCAAGAGGATGTGCCCTAAACAGATAAATGGAGTGGAAGAGGACAAGCTGCCCAGTAAGCTGTGAATTTGTGGGGTGGTTTCTGATAGGAAGGACAGTAGTAGGAAAAAGAGCTTTGAGGAAGAGGCTGTAGCTGAAATCCTGTAGCCAGGATTTTTAGTTTTTCACAGAACTGAGCTAACAACTGCAGGACAGTCCTTGCCAAGAGTGTAATTCTCATACCTTTATAGCTCTGAGAGGGTGTTGCATCACATATAAGTGGAGTCTGTGTTTGAAAAAGCCTCATTTTTGCTCTTGTAGAGTCTTACTTAAGTTAAATGTCCAGATCTGCTGGGTGTAACCATTCTTCACCCCAGAGAGGTTGATGTCTGGAGGAAAATAAATGCCTCCCATGCCCTTCTG
The DNA here is from genome assembly GCF_022539315.1 of Serinus canaria. Taxonomy (NCBI): domain Eukaryota; kingdom Metazoa; phylum Chordata; class Aves; order Passeriformes; family Fringillidae; genus Serinus; species Serinus canaria. The sequence goes on along the minus strand of NC_066343.1, from coordinate 68,350,022 downwards.
ACACTGTATGTGATTAGCGATTGGTTTTGTTGCAGATACCCCGATGCCCCTGGGCTCCATGGTGATTAACAGCATCTCAAAGCTGTGTCGGCTTGGGGGTTCCTCTATGTACACTCTGCCTAGTGCTCCAACTCTTGCTGACCTGGAAGATGACACAGATGAAGAAGGTAAGGCACAGTTAGTTAACAGGCTAGAAACCTGCTCTGTCTCATCCCTTTTGTTCTATTAATGCTAAAATATAGCACAAGATATGTGGACCAAACACTTTCCACCAGGTTGCTCAGAGCTCCATCCAGCATAGCCTTAAACACTTCCAGGATTGGGGCATCCACAATTTCTCTGGGAAGCCTATGCCAGCACCTCATCACCCTCACAGTAAATAATTTTTTCCAATATCTAATGTAAATCTGCCTTCTGTCAGTGTGAAGCCACTCCCCCTTATTCTGTCACTACATATCCTTGTAAAGAGTCCCTCTCCATCTTTCTTGTGGGCTCTCTTCCACGTACTGGAAGGCCACAATTAGGTCACCCTGTATTGGAATAGAATCCCAATATTGCTGGGTGGAACGTGCCTGGGCTCGTCCGGCCCTGCTCTGGACCAAAGGCGGCAGCTGTGGTGCTGCACCTCAGAGACACCTTTGGCTGGCTGGAAGTTGCAGTTTGGCACTCGGAATGAGTCCAGGCATAGTAGAAACTCAGTTTACCTCTGGTGGAAAAGGTTCAGGTGACAGTGAAGAGGAAAGGGAGCGGATTCTGCCAGAGGGTTAAATCCAGAATTTTTTTCCAGGGTCACAGAGCTCTGAATCTTGGTTACAGCTCCAACAGAATGCCAACCGCATGGTCTCCGTGACTTTTAAGCTCACAGGGAGGGGGGAGGGAAAGGATAGGTGAGCCACTAACCAGGTGGGAGGGGGAGGGTCTCAGGGGACAATGACACCTGGACAGGCCAATGACCCCAGGTCTGAGAAGCATTTTTTGAACTTCTGCCAATCACACAATGCCCTTGCTGGAATGTGGAGCTTGATGGACATTACTTCGGAAAGGGGGCAAGGGAGAGGGGAAGGAAGAGGTTTGCACACCTGAGAGGAACTGGGACAGGATATTGCTTCACACCGCAACAACCCTGAAGCCTTTTCCAGGCTGAACAAATCCAATTCTCTTAGCACCTCAGCTATCCCCCATGGCAGGCAAATTGCAACAAGATGGTCTTTAATGTCTCTTCCATTCTACAATACAGCAACAGAAAAGGTCACTCCAGGCTGATGGGGATTACTTGGTCTAGCAACCTGGTCTAGAGAAGGGTGTGCCTGTCCCGGTCAGAGCAGTTGGAGCAAGATGATCTTCAAGGTCCATATCCAACCCAAACCATTCTGTGATTATCTGATTCTCTGTCTCCTGGGCTGGATCTATTATGTATCTTATTAGTTCCCTACAGCCTTTGCAGATACATCTGTGTGCTGTGAATGTCATGGGAATTAATGTTATTTGCATCCTCTATTAACAGCCTGTTCTGCCTTTTCCCTGTTTAAACTGTCACCTGAGCCTTGCTCCAATGATTCAGCTTCCAAAATCTTTGTATGCTTAAGGTGCTAAATGAGCAAAAGATAACAGGTTTTGCTTTGGTAGTGAAGACAGCTGGAATTGGAAAAGTAACTGGTATGTACATATTACCCTGCCTAAAAATTCTGGGAATGCTGCTGTTTGGGGGGAATAAAAAAGAAAAAGAAGGCCCACTCATTTTGTCAGAGCTCTCACATCCAGCTGGAAAAATCAAGAGGATAAGAACGCAGCCAGGTGTCACACCAATTTCTTAAAAGAATGCTATTTGATTTCAGTCTTGTCTCTGCACCTCTATAAGTTCTTCTAGCTTCTAAATTGGCTGAAAGTAGTTTTGACATTCCAGTTTGCCTGCAGTCCTGATCTTCTAGAAATGCTCAATGATGGTTGAGGGTCTCAAGTTGAATAAGAGTCAGATGTGATTGTTGAAAAGGTTGCTGATGTCACACTGGAATGTATGGAGAAATATATATCTCTACAATTTCATTGAAATCTTGTCCCAAGAGAAAAAGAATAAATTGTTCTACCTGTCCTCCTTAGAAAAAAATAGATCAGGACAAAAAAAGGAATCATATATACAACAGAAATAATGGGCTTCAGTTGTAGCTGGGAAGATTCAGGATCCATGAGGAAAACTTCTAAGTGATAAGTGATGGATTTGGGTTGAGTACCTAGAGATTGTGCCTGTGCCTTCTCTAACACTGGAGAACTTTAAGAAAAGATTAGACAAACCTCAAGGGTGACATCTGTAAACCTTGACTTGATTAATGCCAGGGAGGAAATAGAAGTCAGCTTATCTATTTTCACCCATCTAATTTTGACTCTGTGGTTTGTTTTCCTAACAGAGATGAAAACTTTTCTCACTTTTTCAGGTTTTTTTCCTTGGTTTTAATTTAAACATAGGGAACCTAATAATTTTCAAGAACTAGAAATGTAGTAGTTTGATTCAGTTCTTCATCAGCTGATTTATTAATGTATAAAACAGATAGGCTCTTTGCAACTGAGTCTCAGTCAGTTTCCCAAACATGTTTCATAAATTTTTTCCCTTGGTTTCAGGTAATGGAGATAAACCAGAGAAGCCACACTTTGATTCTCGTAGTCTTATCTTTGAATTAGACCCATGCAATGGGAATGGGAAAGTCTGTCTTGTTTATAAGCATGCCGAACCAGGTAAGACTGAAAAAGAAAAGTTAGCTATCTCTTGTTGTGGATTGTATCTGGAGGTCACATGTGGAGAGTTACTTTGTATTTCTGATCTTCTTTGTAATTTGTAAGTGAAACTTTTACTGGGATGTCCTGTCTCCACTGAAGCCAGGAGGTGAATCTTAACTAGATCTAACCTTTTCACTCCCTTTAGTGTTGGAGTCTGAGTTATAACTTATGATTTCTCTGTGCATAGAAACAGGGAAGTATTCACAATTGTCTGTATGTGACCTACAGACGACTGAGTAGAAATAACACAGAGCTCCACTAATCCAGTTACTTGCATGTCTTGGAACAAAGCCATTACATTTTGATGAGAAAGGGTATAACTCTGCTTAGAAAGAAAGTGTAGATGGTAAAAAAAGCTGAGACAAAATTAGACTGAGTCTTCCACCTAGTGCACTCTGGGTCTCAAGGTGCTAACTAGGCCAAAATGTGGCAGGAAGGGTTAATGGGAAGGTGAGAAATAGGAGCTGAGCTGTTTGTTCTGACAGAGACAGAGATAACTGTTATCAGTGAGAGAGCAGTGAAACACCTAAGGCACTTGTAAAATAGTTGTCATCTGACACAGTGCACAGGTCACTAGATGTATGTGTGTTTACTGTGTAGGGTTGTGCAATTGTAATATACAGGTTCATAAGAAAAATCCTGGATTATTATCTTGTGCCTTTCATTGTGTGTGGCTACAACTGCCATGGCAGGAAGTTCTTGTCCTCTTGCCTCCCCGTGTTAGTGATTTCAGCACATGCAGTGGATAACCTGGGCAAGGGAAGGGAGCATTGGTTACAGGTGTCAGTGTCAACACAGGGGCAGTCTGTTTAAATGACAGGGTTCAGCATCTCAATCTCCCAAGAAAAAGCCTTTTTATGCTACAGAGGATGTCACCAGCAGAGAAATATTTGATCACTGTGAAAAGATTTTGCAAAATGTGTTTTTTTTGGCAGCACACACTACCATCACTTCCAGACTCTGGACTTTATTCAGTAATCCAGATCACTGACAACTGAGTTAGTTGCTTTTTACTTTGTGGGGTGGATAAATGTTTGCCATACATGTACTTTGAACATGTACTACAAAGTTGCTGATGTCCAAGAATGTTCCATGTAGCATGTCACTCCTAGGTTGTGAAGGAACATTGCATTCAGTGTCCAGCACACAGCTAGTCAAATATCCCATGCAGTGGGTCAACACTGGATGAAGGGTAGGATACAAAAGGTTATAGTAAATAGGGCTAAGTAGTAAATAGTCATCACATCAAGCTGATAGCTGGTCACTGGTGGGTTCTGAAAGGGTCAATCTTGGGCCCAGTGCTCTTCAGTGCCTTCATGAAGAGCTTGGACACAGGACTGGAAGGAATGCTAAGTTTTTCCATTATACTAAATTGGGAAGAGTTGATGTCTCCCTCGAAGGCCCTGCAAAGTGACCTCAGCAAATCAGAGAGATGTACAACCACCAACCATATGAAGTTTAACAAAGACAAGTTCTGGATTCTGCACCCGGGCTGGAGCAAGCCTGGAGGTACATGAAACAGCCCTTCTGATGAGTGTGCTGTGTCTCCCACCTGACAGTGGCCAGGGGTTAATCTTAATACTGCAGAGCAACAGTGAAATTTGTGCTTGTTTTATTCTAGTGGTCTCCCCAGACACAGAGATCTGGTTCCTGGACAGAGCTCTCTATTGGCATTTCCTCACCAAAACCTTCACAGCCTACTACCGCCTGCTCATCACGCACCTGGGTCTCCCACAGTGGCAGTATGCCTTCACCAGCTATGGGGTCAGCCCCCAGGCCAAGGTAGGATAGCGGAGTCCAGCCTGTCAGTATTCTGCATAACTGTGGACTGGAAAAACATCTTACCACCTTTTGGAAAGCTGTCTGTCTGCTCAGGGTGGCCTCCCTGCTGAGCCATGGAAGGGACCACAAGTTTTTTACCTGTAACATGTTAACAGTAATTTGTTTCATGGTAATTTGAATTCATTACTATAGTGTTAACCCTGCTTTTCTCTCAGAAGTTGGGCCTTGATAAAAATTATGCCCAAAAAAGGGCAATTTCAAGTCCTAGAGATAGTTACAGAAGACCTCCACACAAGCCATTGTGAGCATTCCAGTCACTTATTATTATTATTAAAATTACTATTCTGCCATGCCAAAATCCTGCTATTAGAGGCTTCTGCTGTTCTTCTGTGTTTGACTACGTCTTCAGCCCTATCCCTGCCTTCATCCTGTGAGAGGTCAGGGGATGTGCTGATGGTGCACAGACACTGTGCACCGTGGCGAGCCCTATTGGGACTTGAGTGTCCTGCACTTCACCCAGACACAACAGCTGTCTTACCAGCCTGAGATTCCCTGGTCCTGTGCATGCATCAGAATTAATAAAATCACTCCTGACTTCCCATCAAAATGTGGCTGTAGAATTTGGTTCTTCTCATTCCTGATGCCTTCCCTGTTACGCTGCACTGGACTTTATCAGTCAAGGCTGTTTACGTGGCACTGTGCTCTGCCTTTCTGTAACTTTCCTGCTATAAATATTTTATTATATTCAGTATATTTGTAAACCTTAAAAGGAACCATTTGTATATTCCCTAATCATTTGCAGCCCCTGCTGATTAAAGTCCTCCTAGTTTGTTAACCATTATAATTTTAAAAGTTTCAAAGGGGGTATATTAAAGCTATTTTCCACTAAGCAGTACATTAATAGATGATTATCTATATCTTGGTATTGAACTTCTGTATGTCCTGCTCAACACTTTGCTGATGGTTTCACTGTGATTTGTAATACCTTAACTACTATAGTTTTATTTCTGACTTTGTTAATGGAAAAATTGAAAATCAGAAACAGAAACAATAAGACAAACAAACACAAAATTCTTTGTGTAAGGAGTTTAAAAAATTCATTATTTTATGTGTGAAGAGAGGGAGGAAGGTTACATTTTAAGAAATTCAACTAGTTGGTTTTCAGTTTATAAGCACATATAAATTCCAAAGGTTTTTTAATCCTTTTCTGCTTATCTGAATCTAAATAAATGTCATTTGGTTTCATCCCTTCCTTTTGCTTTTCCTCCTGTGGTGTAAATCAGGATTCCCTCTTCATAAGAATTACACGCAGGAAAGGTGGTGTTAGGATTGTGTCTGGTTCTCCTCTTCCCTATCTGGAATGAGGTTCCAGGACTGGGGCTGTAGCCATGCCTTGTGTATCCTTATCACAAGCACTCTTCCAAGTCCTGTAAACTACAAACTGATAAGTGGATAGGACTAAGATCAAGTCTTGGGGAAGATGGGGAGCAAGGTGGAATTGTCTAACTGCAGTTTGAATTTAACCTGTTCCTTCCCCACCATCCTGCCTTTCAGCAATGGTTTAACATGTATAAACCCATAACCATCAACACAGCACTCCTGTCTGAAGAAGCTGATTCCTTTGTGAACAAGCTGGACCCCAGTAAGGTATTTAAAAGCAAGAACAAAACTCCAGTGCTCAAGAAAAAACAACCTCCACAGCCACCAGGCTCCCAAAAGAGTCACACAAGCATGACCTCTGCTAAGACATCCTCACCAGCAGGGAATTCTTCAAGGAAGTGAGCCCACCAGATCTGACCCTGAACAACATTTGCAATAACCTTTGATGTTTTCTGCTGCAGAGTCTCTGTGGTTCAGACGAAGTTCCTTGTGCATGAATAGATGTACCCATGGAAAACACATTGCAGCACATGCATGAACTATAGCTGCAATGTGGATGTAGTTCCTGGAGGCTCTTAAAAAAAATTTGATACATCAATTTTATTCCCTTCTGCTACTTGCAACGTGTACTTTTCAGAAGGCATCAAGAAACTGATGTCTCTGCTCCATAGGAAAGCTTTTGTTGCTGTACAACTGCAGCAGTGAAATGAAAGCAAATGCAATTCACTGTAACTTTAACCATGCTGAAGTAGAGAGTGTGAAGATGTTTCTTCCACATCCTTTGAAAGAAAACTGTCCTGACCTTGCATGCTGTGGGAGCAGGCTGGAACCCACAGAACAGAGAAGGATCTTCCACTCCAGATAGAATCAAACTCGACCCCTCCCTGTGCTTCATCCAACTTCTGCTCTGAGATTCATGGTACAACAAGACTTGTGACTTCCATGTCTGCATTAGCCTAGCCACTTGCTCTGCAGCCAGGACTGCTTTTTAGCCTTCCTTCTTGTCCTAGATTGCAAGGCAATATGTGTATTCTATTTGCCATCTCTTAGAGGTGTGGCAGTTATCTTCTGTTAATTGGGCAGTTTTCTTTCTCTCTTCCACTAACCAATCCTCCCTCCAGGGAGATACCTGCTGTTAATGGGCAATTGAATGTCCCTGCATGCCTGATAAAAATTACAGCATCCCATTGTGAGATGTTCCACCCAGGGAGAGGGGCCAAGCATTTCTAACTGCATATAATCTGAGATTTTGGGACACCAGAACAGCCTTTCCACTGGATTCCCAGAGGAGCAGCTGCCTTTTCCACTGGATCTTCAGAGGAAGGCCAGGCCCGTCTACACCACTGGATTTTCAGAGGAAGACTACACCCTTCTACGGGATCACTGCTCCAACAGAATCACACCTGCCATTCCAGGAGGACAGCAGCCAGCATTTAATGGGAGTGCTATCAACACCCTGACCCACAGGGTGTCAGCTTGTATTCTGACTACATCAGCATTGTTTTGTATAACTGCATTGTTTATTTTACTTTTATTTTCTTCCCTAATAAAGAACTGTTATTCCTGCCTGCATATCTTTGCCTGAGAGCCCCCCTTAATTTCAAGTTTATAACAATTCAGAGGGAGAGGGTTTACCTTTTCCATTTCAGGGGAGTCTCCTACCGTCTTTAGCAGACAGCAGTCTTTTCAACCAAGACAGTGCTGTATCTTTTCAGATGGTGACAAGATTTGCAATAATCATGAAGCCAGAAGCTGCAAGATCCTTTGTTGCCTCCCTTTGTGGGAACTGCAGAGCAGAGAGTCAATGGTGTTGAGTCCCATCAGCCACGAGGACCCCTTGTTTTGTCACACATTCATTTACAAAGTTGACCATTGAAGTAGACACTTTTCAGTTGGGCAGGATCTCACCAGAGGCCACTGAGATCCTACAGCCTTAGTAGCCCTGATGCTGTTTTCTATACTGTAAGTTTTCAGGTTAGAACTGCACTTTAAGCCATTCACTGCTGGTTTTCAGTTACTCCTTTTTGTTTGCATTACTTTTCTATGCTATTCTGTCTTCCAAATACACTGGGATCATGGTAACACCCAACACATTTTGTGCCTGAATATGGAAATTGAAATCACTGTCTTCAAGTAAGCGTTGACTATTTAAACAGCATCATCTCTAGTTTTTGAAAAACCACAACATAATTACACAAGACGAACCTACCTCACAGGGATGTTGTGAGGCTTTCATGAGTATCTGTATGGCCTTCAGAAAGATGAAGCCATCCTGTAAGTGCTTAATAGTATTTTAATAAATATTTGAATTTTTCCTCCAAAGTGATTGGGTATTTGAAGATGCTTTGGGGAGCACATGGACATGGGATGCAAAGGCAAGAGCAGTGTTCAGGATGGATTGTTTGGAGTGCTTCTTCAATGCAGTAGAGAATCTCTCCCTGAGATGGGATGGGTTACAGTGCTTTTAGCTTATCCGTCTTGAGCTACTCAGAAATTCCCAGTTTATTTCATACAGGCCAGAAGACTGAACTTTGTGGCAGCTGTTCTACTTCTGGCCTGCAGTCACTGTGCAAAATCTCTGCAGCCACCAGCCCCCATTCAGGTGTATTTTGCTGCTTCCAGCACTGCCGAGGGCCCACCTTGAAATGCCATTGCTGCATTGCCTGGCAGCCACTCTCTGCCACCCCCAGATGACAAGAAATCCTCTAGTGGGCCCTCTCGAGCCCATGTGCATCTTGAGACAGGTGAAGATCTGTTCTAGCTGCTCTACTGACATAAAGTGAGCTCCAAGGAGAAAGCACACATGTCAGTACTTCCTACCCAACCCCACCCCATGCCATAGCAGTACCTCAGTTATTCTTTTAATAATTGGGATGGGAATGACCATTAAATCCAGTAAATGCCCTTTTCTGGAATTCTGTGCTGTAGTGATGTTTTGTCACTTCCTGCTCTTGGAGAACTCTGTGTTGTTTATTCATGGCACCCAGCCCTGGGATTGCAGTTATGTGCTTGGCATACATACCATACTTGCTTAAGCACTTCCTAGAAAAGTTAAGACCATTGTCACCCTCCTGGGAACAGGCAGCTTCTGATAGTGTTCTGCCTCTAATCCAGTGACACCTCAAACTTGTAAGGCTGTTGCAGGCCCACTTCCTCATTCAGATGGAGGTAGCAGAATCCCTGCAGCAGCGGGGCAAGGTTTTACATTTCTCATGCATTCAGAAGTAGGAAAAAAGTATGGGAGGCAGTTTGTTCAAGATTTTGGAGGCACTGTCACAGAAGTTCTCTGATTTCTTTCCTGTGGTGGTAATTGGTGTAGCTCAAGTCTAGAGTGTCAGTACACACATGGTTCTCTGCTGCCAGCATTTTCCAGCAGAACTGGCAGGATTCAGGAACCCCTGTACTTTAGTTTAGTACATTTTTTATGCTTCCTGAATGTTCAGATCAAAAACAACAACAAAAAAAGCACAAAAAAACCCCAAACAACCTAACAGGTTCATGTTTCTATTTTAGACTGTCCTTGTTCTTCTCTCTTCTGTGCTTTTCCAAACTAGGTGTTTGCTAGGGTGACAGATATGCAAATGAAGAAAGATTAGGACCCTGGTCCATCACTGTAGTATCTGCCTCTTACCAAAGAATATTCCAGATCAAAATTTATGTCTTAATTGATTTAATCATGTTGTATCTACCACTCTTGATGCCTATATTTTGATTTATATGAATATATGCATATCTGGAGACTTGTAGCTCTGCTTTGCTTTTCTTCAGAACATGATGATTGAGGGTTGAGGTTTGCTTTGGGTTTTTTTGGTTTTTGGTTAGGTTTTTTTTTTTTTGTAGATTTTCACACAGGGAGATTGAATAATTCCTTCAGGTCACAGCCAGGTGTAGCCCTACACAGGTCTTCTCAATATCTCAGAGACCAAGTTTGTCTGTTTATGTAGAGCATGTTTACTGAATTCTAGTCCCTCATCCCACCAGCTTTGTGGACAAACAGATGTGCCCTTCACATGTCATCACAGCACATGGCCATCACAGTTTGGAAGTCTCCATGTCTGCCTGTTCTTTCTCAGGTTCAGTTTCCTGGCGAGACTGGATGTGAAATTCAATTAAGAGTTTGTAGAGTAGAACACCAAAAAGACTTCCAAGAACTGGAGCTGCAACTGGGATCCACCACCAGCAATGATCAGCCCTAAAATGAAACACAGAAGAGGCAGCTGGTGAGCCAGACTGGAACCACTGCCCTGCCACCATATCCTACTGGGGCAAGAGTGAGCTGTGTGAGCAGAGGAGTCTGTCCCACTCCAGGCATTAAGCTTACAATTGGCTTAGACAAATTCGCTGTCCCCCCCACATAACTGCTGGAGGGAAGGTCATTTTCCCCATCAACATGGAAAGCTGGCTCCACATTGCAGGTTTCTTGTTCTCCAAAAGAAATAGCTGTGTGGTCTTGATGAGTGAGACTCTCAGACACATATAGGTATTTTGCCTCCCTGTTTCTAATAAAATCTGTGACTCCTCTACTGAGCTCTCAAATATATTTTCTGGGTATTTAAGGAAAGTGGGCATCCAGGACAGGAGATTCTGGTAATGATGGTAAGGAAAAGCCATAACATAACAGCATCTTGCTAGATAGAGGAAGGCAAGGTTTCATGTCCAAATTTAGACTCTAAATTTAGGAGACCTGTTCAGCAATCCAGCTGCATTCAGATGAGCTGCATTCTGGTTCTCTGCTCACTGAAAAAAACAGCTGTATCTCCAGTGAACAGACAGACAATTTGATGCCCAAACTGAGGTATCTGAGTGTTGAGATACCTCCATGATCTCCGTGCTGGAGTTTCAGTGTATTCCAAATTCTGTGTACATAATACAAAAGGCTCCTGTAGGCACAACCCTCATACTCTGCAGTGATACCATCACTTGGTCCAGAGAAAAAAGGCTTCATGACACATTTTATCTTGTGCTTATCTCCTCCCCTGGCAAGCTGAGCAGGGTAAGAGCAAAACAGGTCACTCACGAGAAGACGTCCATTCCCCAGCCAGCAATTGCCGTGAAGATCCGTGGGGGCAGGTCCCTGGAGGGGTTTATGGCATAGCCTGTGTTCAGCCCCATTCCCAGACCAATGCCCATGACCAGTATACCCGTGAGCATGGGCTGAGCGCCTTTGACAGCTCCATTGTTTTTCTCGTCGTGGATGACTAGGATACCCAGGATCAGCATCGCTGTTGCTGTAAACTGTGGGAGCAGAAAAGGGAGAACATGTCAGGAGAGAGAATGGGGATAGTTGAAAGATCCTTCTCAGCAGAGCAGAAGAGACTTCCCAGAATGAAAGAGCAGATAAGATTCATGGTCTGATCAAGGCAGGAGGGACCCAAATATTGTTCCCTCCTCACAGATGGACTGAAGAAAATTCTTTTCTCAGCAAAAACCTCATCACTAAGACTGATACAAACTTCTCTGCAATGTCATCTCTATCTTTCAAGTCAGGGAAATGGGTTACTTTAAGTACATTCTGTCTAATAAGAGCAGAGCCATAACAAACTGCTCGCGAGACAAACCTGATCATCTCTAGAGGAAGTGATGTTTTGTACAGCCTGTATGCAGATTCTCACCTGGGAAACTGAATTTCCCATCAGTGACTACATAGCTGGCATTTATAGATTTGCAGTGCCCAGGACATCAAGAAGCATAGTTTTTTGATAGAGGTGATGATACCTGTCTCTTTCTGCTTCAGAAAATGCAGCTGGAGAGACTTGGACTGCTTGCACAGATATCAGTAAAAACAGAAAACCAGAAACTGCAGCTTTTGGCAAGGCTGTGACTCATATTTTCTTTCTTTTGCATCAAGGACACAGGTCCACAGAAGGCTGGATGAGATCCACTCCCCACCTCTACACTCTTTCACCATCCTCTTCATCATGCCCAGGCAGGAGTTTTATCAGCTCAGAGGCCAAATCACAGGCTTCCAAAGATTTGCATTGGAAGTGAATCTTCCTTCCCTAATGTCTCAGTGCCCCACATCTCCACAAAGAATCCCTTTCCTATTTCTGGGTATCTGGACACTGCACTGTAAGCTGGGAATCCGCTGCACACAGTCTCAATGGATCTGTTCAAACACAGAGTTCAGTCCAGTGCTCTCTGTGCTTGGGAGAGGCAGCCAGCACAGCTGCCGAGGAGCATGGAGAGGATGTAGAATCCAATAAAGAAAGGAACAGTTCAGCCCAGAACTCAGAGGAGATGGCTGGCGATACACTCAGCTTCTCACTTCTCACTGCTTGAACAGCATGCAGGGAAGCTGTCTGGAGAGCTCCTAGACCAAGCTATGGACCAGCCTTTATGTACTGGGCTCTGGTCAGAACCCTTTAGGCTTGCGCAGCCACTAAGGTGCCTTGGATCTTACATTTTGGATGTCTGCCTGGATGCTGGGCTCCTTGGAAAAGAGGTTATGGTTGTCTGTGCACGTAGGGGACCTGTAGCAGCCCTGCACCACCCACCTTCTCCTGGCACACCACAGCCATTCCCACTGACCTCTGTGAAGAAAGCTCCCTGCAAGGACATATTGGAAGCAGGGTACGTAGCGAAGATCATCGCTGTGGCAGTTGGTCCTGTCACTGTTAAGCTCCCATTGGTGTAATCATAAATAGCATCTAGAAGTGGGAATTATGGAAGTTAGCACAACATTTCATCCCACAGGACACAGACACAAGTCCACCTGTTGCAGCCAGCACAGACATCAGGGAGAAGGGAGGCAGTGGAAGATGCGATGGAGGAGGCACACTCCTCGCAGAGTATGATCTCACCACTATCTGTTACCCACAGACTTTGGTCTGCACTCACTTCCTTACACCTATCACCTCCCTATCCCTGCTCCAGGAGCCTGGGGTACTCTGGGTGGTCTGGATGCACTGGAGGCCTCCAACCTTCTGCCCCTCTAGCAGAGACAATGGGTGGTGGGTCCTCTGCTCACTGCTCAAAACCCCAAATGGCTGCAAACCTGTGTTCCACAGAGCAGTAGAGTGCCCCCAGAGCTCCACCAGCACCTAATACGTGGTAGTTCATGTAAATAAAACCCCTGCAGACGTGGAAACAAAATGCTGACAAAATGCAGCTACTGCCCTTCTGCTGAAGACAGGTCTTGGAAGTGGGAATGTCTTGAGTAAAAGGAGCTGTGTTCTCTGGGATGTGTGTATCCCCCCCCAGAGGTGTATCTGGGACCTGCTCTGAACTTGAGCTGCGCTCTGTCCCACAACCCAGGAGCCTGCCCTCCTCCCCCAGAAATCATGCTGGGTACTGCAAAAGGACATATTTTGACAACACTGTGGGTTGACTGAAATTGTGCCTACAGCAACCTCTGTGATAAAAGACACAACCCTACCGTAATAGAGAGCAAAGATGGTGGCTGCTGCTGAAAAGGAGCCCAGGAACTGGCCAATTATATAAGCTACAAGCGTTTTTGTGGAGATGTTTCCTAAAACACACTGTGTAACAGTGATGGCAGCATTCAGATGAGCTCCTGCAAAATCACAGAAAAAAGAGGCCTCAATACTGATGCAGCTGTGTGTCATGGTGGATGTCTCATCCCTAGAAATATTCAAGGCCAGGTTGGACAGGGCTCTGAGTAACCTGCTCTAGCTGATGTTTCTGCCCATTGCAGGGCAGTTGGACTGGATGAGCTTTAAAAGGTCTCTTCCAACCCAAACTATTCTTTGGTCCTGTGCCCCATGCCCCGCAGTAATCACCCAGACATACCCAGAACAACACTCTCTCAGGTCAGGGTATTACTCCTGCACAAGCACAAAACGAGCCTTTCTCTCTCTACAGCTGAATCATCAGCAGGTAAAAGAGCTCCTAGCTTGTCTTCTAAGACTTCTGTAGACCACAGGCTGCCTCACCTGTCAGATATACCTCTCTTAGGAAGGTATGAGTTTACCTATGAGTTTCTCAAGGAGCTTCTCCCTGCTGAGCTTAAAAGGAGACCATACTTCAGCACACTTTATGTATCTACTGGTAGATAAGGACCTTGTTTTGATGGAACACTTTCTGTGGAGGTGGTTGGTATCACAATGGTGCTTTCGAAGACTAAGTGGGTCTGGGCCTCATGCCCTTGATGCAAACCTCATGTGTTCTCCAGGCCTCCTATCCCCAGGAGTCTAAAGAAAATACTTATTTTTCCTGCCTGATAGGTATAAACTTTGAGGGTCAGTAAATGTTCCAGCCTTTATAACCCTCTTCTGCTCCAGAATCCAAAAGGGGTAAGATGTAGACATGCACAATTTCATCAAAGTGCAGGACAGAGTGAAGTGGAAGTGCATGTACCACCTGTGACAGTCCAACAATCACAAAAGGAATGGGGGCTGATCCCTTATTAGACCCTCTGCTCTTTTGTGGGTATGGCCAGCCATTCCAGAGACCACAAAAAGCTTCTTGTGACACAGATGAAGCCAAATTACTCTGTCAGGAAGGTGTGCAGTTTGTTTTGTAACCATACTATTGCTGGCTGAGCTGAGATCCCTTCTGCACTGCCCTCTGCCCTCAACAGATCAGCTCCTTCTCAAGAGTCACTTGGGACTGGGACACCTACTTTCCTCAGTCAGCTTTTCCCAGGGTGTTTCCACCAGCTCCAAAAGGACAAGAAAATCAAGAGATGACCACTCCTGACTGCTCATATGGAAAATTTTTCCTTTCCCAGGGTTTGGAACTCTGTCTACTCCAACCTTTTAAGAGCAAGGAGTTGCTTTCAACTTTCTGCCCATTAGGGCCCTTAATGTTTTCTCTTGGTGCAAATGAATGCAGAAATTGCAGAAGGCAAAGGTAATGCTCTTGTCACATGATGGATGCCACCTCATGGCCCCTAAACACCACTTCTCAAGTTCATGTGGGACATGTGTGCATGGGTGTGTGTGATTAGGAGAAAATTTGCATACTGTTCCTTTTGCAACATCAGCAGTAAGCTCTTCTTCACAATAAATAATTTACTTCCCCTTGGGTCATATCAGCAGCAGGTTTTGGGAGCTCCCTGTCTCCTTGGGCCGTGTTGGCATGTCCCAAATGGGGGGAGCTGCTGAAACCTGGCTCTGCTGGCCACAACAGAAGGGGTTGGCCAAACCTCCTCCCCTCCCCCTGTCCCACTTGCCCTGTCTCAAGCTGGGGTCAGTATTCTGTACCTATGCCATTCATGCCTTGTCTCTGGCCTCTCCTGCTTTTCATGCCTGGGAACTCTAGGACTGCTGTTTTTAGGTGAGGGCACTGCCCATGCCATAACACACCCCTCCACACCCCACTCCTCCTGTCCCCAGTGCACATGGCCTTTTTGGGACGTGGATATGTCCCATGCCTGACAGTGCTGCTCACCAGATATTGCTCCAGCCGCATAGATACCCAAGGTAACGCCAATGCCAAATGCTATGTTGATGCTCAGGTACTGGCCAGCGTTTCCTTTTCCCAATACCACTTGTGCCACAGAGGCCAAGCCAAAAACCTGTTTAAAATGAAAGAGAGAAAATGCTGTTAAAAATATTCTTGTTGCTGTGGCAGACTGAGCTTCTTTGCTGTTTTTTCTGCAAAAGTAGTGAGCTCCCAAAGACAGGAAGCCTCTAAGGTGTCAGAAGACAAAGAACAAACTTGCCCTGCAAAACACCTGTGATTGGTGCCCACCAAACCAAACCAAGCACTCTCATTGTGGTTGGGCATGGGGAGACAAACACCAAACACTCACACCAAGAGCTGGGGCTCAGTGGGGGTCATTCACACAGCCACACCGCAAATGCCTCTGCCTGAAACCAGGGGCATGAACTGGAGGGTCATCACCATGGAACACTGGGAGACAACATCCAAGGTGGATGGAAGGAGGGTGTTCAAATTCTTACTGCCCTTCTTTTCCTGGTGTGCCATTTATTGACTAAATATGTTGTTTGGGCAGCACACGCCTATTTGCCAAACTCAACTCTAATTTTGGTAACATTCAAGCCAAAGACGAGAAGGAAATTCTGGTTTAACTTTTCCATTCAACACATATATTTTCAGTTTGGAAACAGACAAAGTTTCAGTGGGTTCTTTTAGTGACTAAAGGAGAACCAGGGGAAAAAAACTAGAGGCAAACACTCTTCAGCAGGAAAACACATATTCAAGACATTGCTCTGTCCTGAAAGAGAGAATTCTATTTCATGCTTTTGATGTGGTAAGAGTGGAAAAATCACTTCTTTGCATGCTCTTACACTGAAATCTAGAGAAGGACAAGGCATCTCTTGAGGTTTCTGCCTCATAAACCACTGAGGGTTTGGAAAGTGTATCCTATTCCTTGGACTGCATTGATGGTAATCCAAGGTGACATGTCTTTCAAAGACAAGAAAGTCAATATGTTCCCCTGCACATAAATTTCTGCTTTGGCTTGTACTATTTAACTGTGATTTTTTTTTTTCTGGCTACTCTGCCTGCATCCAAATTTTATCTCATGCGTCTGCTTCCCCTCACTGCTTTCAGACATCACCCAAATCCCCTGTTCCCCAGAGAGGCTGCTCTTCTTATCGCTCTTGTAGACACAGACCACACTCTGTGCTCTGCACAGCCCCCACAGTGTGAGCTCTTCTCAGTCTGCCTCAGCAAAAGCCCCCAGACAGTTTGTGATGTCCCCTTAACATCTGCAAATTACACAAATTCTGTCTCTGATTTTTCCATTTCTCTTTCTCATCTCTGATTTTTCCAAAGCCAGATACAAAAGACAACAAATATGTAAGGCACAGGTTTTGCAGAGAGAAGGTTGCAGAAGAGGAGACATGACTGTGCATAAACAGCACTATCCTGAAAAAAACCCACAACAAAGGACACAGAATTTGGTTTTCAGCACAGATCCAAACTTCTGTTTTCTTCCTGTATCCTCACAGCCCCAAAACAACATTTCTTTCAATTTCTTCTTCCCTAGTCCTTGTGCTGCCTACTCCTGCTGCCTGGTTCCTCTTACCAACACTTCCTGTCCATCAAACTGAGAGGCCCTGGGTGAGTGTTATCATCCAAATAAGAGCCCTTCAGGCACCCTGGAGGTGCATCCTGTTGCACTGAGGGCTGCAGGCTGCAAAACCTGCCTAGAACTGTCAGAGCACAGAGTAAATTCTCCCCCTCATACTTCTTTCCTGGCAGGATGACCCTGAAGTTGCTCTTTATCACCTGGGAACTTCTACTAACAAATAACAGAGAATGGAAAAGGCAAAAGAATTTGCTAAGCTTCTGCAGAGGGGTCACAGATATCTGTATTCTGACTTAGTACTGGGTGCAAAACTACCTGGGAGGGAAATTCAAAGAGCTGGATGTGCAAAAAAAAAAAGAAAAGCAACCATGCTCAGTACAGGCAGTTGTTGTCCTTGGAAATGAGTGTCTTTCTTGGTACAGAAAGTTGTGTCACAAGGTCCCTATGCTTACACAAATCTTAATTTCTTCCTCTTTCAATCTCCAAGTTCAAGTTATTTAGGTTATGCCCAGCCTTTGCATGCCAGCCTCTGTCCAGTCTAAAGTGCCTCATCCCAGGCTAAGTCCAGGAGTGGCAAATTGGCACAGATAGATACTGGGCCTTTTCAGAGGGAGGATCTCATTCTGCTCAGTTGGTCAAACATTCAAAATCTCTGGTCCCACTGGGTACTTCACCCCCACCAGCCCTACAGTGACTGCAAAACCTTCCTAATCCTCTACACAAACATTTCTGAAGCAGCCCACAAGCTCAAACCCACTTAATTATTTCTTTGTGAAACAGATCCCTCAGGCAAGGGGGCAGTTTGTGTATGATTTACATAAGCACTGTTCGATTAGCATCAAAAAAATCAAAAGTGAAATCTTTGCATGCTTCACGCCCTGTAATTACATTTCCTAATGGTGGGTTGTGGTTCTGGAGAATTTCTCTGGAAAGTTCATTACCCTGGCAACCCGAGGGGAAGATGGATGAATGCTATTTTCATTTTGCAGCATCTGTCAGTGATGGAAGAGGCTGGGTCTGTTCCTCAGACCAGTTCAGACTGCCCCCCACCCCCCCCCCCAGCTACACCACACCTCTGGCACAGCAGAAGGAGGGGAAAAGCCTCCATTCACTGTTTGGGATCTTCTACAAGCATTGTGGACACTACTCTTTGATTTCATTCCCAAACTCATCCTCAGTTTTCTCCTAGAAGAGAACTGAAAGAGCAACAAATCTAGAAAGGGAAGTAGAGCTGGGAAAGGGTCCACTGGAGCACAAGTTTGATGAGGAGCAGCTGCAGGAGCTGGGGATGTTCAGTTTCTGGAGAAAAGGAGGCTCAGGGAAGACCTGGTCACTCTTTCCAGCCCCCTGACAGGAGGATGTAGGCAGGGGGCTGGTCTCTTCTCATTGTAACAAGAGACAGGGCAAAGGATACGGCCTCAAATTGTACCAGGGGAGGATTAGATTGGATATTAGGAAAAATCTGTTCACTAGCAGGGTTGTCAATCATTGGAACAGGCTGCCTAGGGAAGTGGTGGGTTTACAGATATTAAATACATATAATACCTCGGAGGTACTTAAAAGACAGTTGTGGCACTTAGGGACATGGTTTAGTGCTGGCCTCCACAGTGCCAGGTTAATGCTTGAACTCTTAAAGGTCTTTCCCAACCTAAATAAATAATTCTGTGATATTTTAATTCTATCCCACCCACTTCCCTCTCTCCAAGCACCCACCTCCCTTTCCCTGCATTACTTTTTTGCTCCAGAAGGTTTGTGGCAGATGGTCTGCCTGCTGGGAAACTGCCACCCCACCAAAGCAGAGGGCTGAGCAGCAGCAGCCAACCCCTGGGCAACCCTGAGGATGTGGCAGGAAACCACCAACCTTACAAATCTCTGCCTCAAAGGGCTGCACACACACACCTACACACATGCACATGCACAGACTCCTCCTTACCATGAGGATGAACATTCCCAGTGCTTCTGCCAGCATCTGCCTTATGGTAAGGTTATTAATCCTGAACACCTTCTTAGTCTTCTCCAGCATTGTCCTCCCCTTCTTGAAGCAGCCTCTGCTCTGCTGTTGAGATGGCACACTTCACTGCACTGAGCCAGCTTACCCTTTGAAACTTGGCACCCTCTCTTCCCCCCCAGACACCTTCTCTCCTTTGGTTAACCATGAACAAGCCAACAAAGCAGCAGCTAGCTTCAAAGTCTTTCCCCCACCCCTCCTCTCCCTCCGCTGTATGCCATCCTATACAAGCTCCATGGTAGGGGTGCAATATTTCTGTTATGAGGGCGGTGGTGACACTGTCCCCCTGCCCAGGAGAGCCTCACCCCAGAGCAGGGGAGCTGTCAAAAGCCTTGATGTGCTCCTGAGGCTTGTCTTTCTCCTTAACCTTTTCTATAGGAACTGATCAGGAATTTCGGCTCTGCTCTGCCTTGTAACCCATTGACTGGTGGTTTGGTACTGTTTTTTTAAGCAGATTGGATTGGGACTGTTTGCCTGTTCAAGATATTGGATGCATCTTCTGCAGCAAGGATGCTCTGCCTGGGGCTGGTGTGCTCTGCTGTCTGCAGCTGGGAAGAGCACAGTGCACTGTTTCAGGTGGAATATTTGCTCTTGTTGGGTGCACCTTTGCATTCTGCAGGTGCCTTCACACTCACAGAGAGCCCTGCCACCAGCCACGCTGTCTGTCCTCTCATATAGGGCAAGGAGAAGCCAACCTCAGCAAGGAGAGGTGGCTCAAGAGATCTTCAGTCTTACCTGGCTGCCAGAGCAGAACCATTGCTGTCCTGATTCCTCCTCCATCTCATTCCCTCTGCCTATCTCCCTGCTCACCAGGTACTCTTACCTTTCCACAGTGAAAAGGTTTTAATACTTCTGCTTAATCATGGAAAAACCTATCCACTGAACACTCAAGACCTTTTCCCTCAAGCCTTTTCTGGTTATTTGCTGGTTTTCTTCACCTTCCTCTCAACCTGCTGCAGCTTCTCAGTGTGGCTCTGGAGGGGACAGCTCTCTCTCACAGAAGTGTCAGCAGCTGTCCTGATAGGGACATGGTGCTCTGCTCATGCTGCCCTTGGCCTTGCCTCCCTCTCTTCTACTGCATGGCAAAAGTTCATGAGCTTTTCTTTCACCCACAGGGCACTCAGCAGCTGTGTGGAAGACCCTGGGAAGCTGATTCTCCTCTCTGCTCCATAGAGCATTGTATATCTTGTGGCAAGGAGAGTTTTATGTACTGGGGTGATCCCTCCTCCAGTGACAGATTAGCTATTGACCTCAGTCAACACCTGGCTAAATATGCAGTAAATTACTGGTCTGTCTCTGATACTGAGAATCATTTAATTATGATGGATGATAGCCAGGTTGCGAGGGTGTTTCTACAGCACATTTCTAGGTGGGAAGGTTTCTGTCATGTGGGTCTGTGACCTGTGCTGTAGCACAGAATAAACCTTTCTAGGTCACATCATCCTCTGCCATGCAAATGTTTGTTGGTGGAGCACAAACCAGGGGTCCTGGAGCAGCAAGCTGGGGTGGTGACAAGACTCTCAGGTCTCTTCTGCTCATGGTGATTTCCAGCTGACTTTACATGTCACCTGAGATCCTTGTGTCTCCACATGCTGGAGATCTTACAACCTTTCTCTGATGGACAAGGTGTCAGTGGGTCAGTGACGCCCACAATTGGACCTACAACTTTGATTTTTCTCCTAGATCTCAGGGAGCCTTCCAAGTGGATTCCTTCTCTGGAAGGAAGCTGCTGTGTATCTGATAGGCTTTGTCTCCTGCATTCAGGCATCAAATGCAGGCATCTCAGTATTCTGATTCAGGCTGAAAAACAGACAGCCACTTTCTGGGAACACTGACTTCTCATGGACTTGCAGTCTCCTCGGGGAAAAATGCAATCCCAGTTTACAATAGAAATATTTGGTTTGGTGATAATATTTGCAGCATAATTCCTAATATTACCACCAAACTCTATAAAACTCCAGCATGCTCCTAGGAGCTTGTGCTTTTATACAGGTCATTCCACAAGATGGCACTGAGACGTTAATTTCTCCCCTCAAGATGCTCTGAAGGACTTCTCTGTTGCTGCTGAAAATGCGAAAATCCTTTAATTTTGAGGTTCTGATGGCCATTTTGAGACATTCAAGTTCAAGGACTGTAAAAATAACGAAACCATCACCTTTCCAAAGGTCATGTAGGTCAGAGCACCTCCGCTCTGCAAGTACACAAACACAAATTGTGTGAGCCTGTGCCTGAGTTTAGAACAAGCAGAGAAAAACAGGTGGCTCCAAAGGGCAATTCTTCCTCACCTAAAATAAGCATCTGATGCTTGATCCATGAGTCATGCTAGATACTGACACTTTCCCTCCAATGTCTGCACACAGACATGGAGTGGTGGGCTCCAATATGCAACCCAATGACCACCAGATGTGCTGGACTGCCCCTTCTCCCTGCATCCAGACATGATGATCTTGAGCAAGGGCAAGCCAAGTGAGTCAGCCAAGGGCTGGATTGCAAATATCTGCTGGTTTCCCAACAGCAACCTGCTCATACTTGCTCAGTTTCACTTACCTGCAGGGCTGGCGGGGAACTCTGGAGTCACTAAATGCTGTCCCCTACTGACACAGGCAGCCACACCATATCTGCTCTTGGGTGACCTGGCCACTCTGCATTTTAGTGATTAATGATTGTTGCCCAACTTCTTCTGTTGTACCCTGTTACCAGAATTTGCTGCTCTGAAGATTAGACTCTTTCCTCTGATTTCCAGCCAAATTCTCAAAGCCATTTGTCCATGTGCAGCATTAGCCCATCACTGTAATGAGTTAACTTACTTCTTGTGGGTGCTATTGCTTAGTGATCCTGTAAGGTTTGTTAGAAGAGCATTGGCTGCTCATGCTTAGCTCTTCCTGATGTTTGCTTTGATACCCTCACAGGCTATGATTTTGCCATGTTTTCCACTTCACATTAAGCAGCCAACTGCTAAACCAAACCCACTTTCCTCCCCAGGACAGGTGTGCTTTCAGCTCTACTAATAAAAGTCTCAGTTTGGAAAGGAAAGTTTGGCACAGTCAATGTCCACTAAGAGTTCTGGTGTTGATATCCAAGGTAATGAAGAATCAGGAGAAAAATACCCCTGGGTCCTGCAAGAGCAGCCCTGGGAAGGATGAGGACCCCGGCACTCCAGGGCATTCCGCAAGGAATAACTTCTCTTACTCAATGTGACAGTGCACGTGCTTCCTCTGCACCCAGGAGCTCATTTATCTCTTAATTGGGCTAGTCAGCAGGTGGAGCATTGCCATTCCATTCACTTCAGCACCACTGGTGGAGCATTTTCTCCCCAGAGGCCAAGAGGAGCATAAACAGACAGCTGAGCAGAAGAGCTGCTCACCATGGGCAAGAACAGCTTGTTCCTCAATCTGACCAAATGAACAGGGCACTAAAATATCTCCAGTGCCCCAGTCAGAGAGATCATAACAGCACTGGTGTGACCTTCACTGTCCAGAGCAGACCCTGTTTGACATGACCTGGAGCACCTGCTCCCTATGGTCTCCTGTTCCACACTCATGGTCTGTCTCCTTCTCTTCTATGGATGGCAGGCACCAAGCAAGTCTCACACACCCCACGTGTTTCTCAGCTGATGTCTTTGCTCTCTGTACCACCACCCCCCTCTCCATTCCCAGGATACTGGCCTCCACAGCCTTTCAGCTCACCCACTGACCCTTGCCCTGAAGCCAGCCAAAAGCTCCTCACCTGTGGGCGCTGCTTTTCCTCTCCACCAGGTCTGCTGCGGTACTGATCACCAGAAACGTCAGGTGGAGGGACATGAGGAGGTATTTGATCATTCATGGGTGGGCTTCTGCCTTGGGCAGGGTGCTGCCCTGCCCAGGCTGCTACAGCTTCAGGGCTGCTACAGCTACAGGGCTACTCAGAGAGAGGCAATCCATGAAGTAATGCTGCCAGCAGGAGCAGAACTGTCTGGCTCCTGTCCAGCAGGCTCCTGTCTTTGTTAGTCTTTAGGGGCAGAGCAGGGTTCTGTGTGACGGGGTTGCCAGGGGTGGCTCTGGCCTCATTGTTGGGCAACAGAGTGGAACCCTCCTGCTCACCAGGAGCCCACCCACCCCGTGCTGGGCCACACTCCTCCTGCCCTTGTCTGACTTATCAGACAGGATGAAGTCACTCTTAAACAGAGCAAAGCACGATGGTTTTTAAGGCACCCACCAGCTTTGATTTGTGAAAAGCCCTGGGAAATCTCCTCCACCCACAAATACCTAACAGAGATTGAAATGGAGGCACAGGAGTAGGTCAGTCATAGAATCATCAAATGTCAAGGATTAGAAGGGACCTTAAAGAACATCCAGTCCCAATCTACCCTTGCCATGGGCAGGGACCTCTCCCACTAGACCAGGTTGCTCAGGGCCCTATCCAACCTGGCCTTTAATGCTGACAGGGATGGGGCATCCACAGCTTCCCTGGGCAACTTCTTCCAGTACCTCACCATCTTCACAGTAAAGTATTTTTCTTAATATCTAGTTTACATTTCCCCTCTTTCAGTTCATACCTGTTATTCCCTGTCCCATCACTACAGCTGCTGACAAAAGGTCCCTCTCTGGCTTCCCTGTGGGACCCTGCAGGTACTGGAAGGTTCCTTTGAGGTCTCCACACAACCTTCTCCAGGATGAGCAGCCACAACCTTCTCAGCCTGTCTTTGTAGGGAAAGTGCTCCAGTGTCCTCATCAACTTAGTGGTCCCCTCTGGACTTTCTCTTGCAGCTCCATGTCTTTCTTATGTTTGTGGCACCAGAGCTGTAAGCAGCAGAGGTCCCACAAGGTACCAGGGGATTTCCAAGAAGATCATGCTGGCTCCTCACTTGCCATCACCCCTCATTTCCATGACCATCTTGTTCTTCTGACCTGCTCAGTTCCATGCTCCCACTCTGCCCTTCAGTGTGAGAGTATCTGCCTGCCTGTGCTGGGACTCTGCTGGGGGCTGCACAGGGCCAGGCACAGAGCAGCACAGTCTGGGGCTTCAAGTGCTCTCTCTGAGCCTTGAGCCGCCTGCTCTGCTTTCAATCCAGAGATAAAGTGAAAGCTGGGGAAGCTACAGGCTCACAGGACATCATCACCCTGGAGAGAAGAGCAGCCAGTCTTTCTCCTAGAGGAGAACAAACACCCACATTCTGAAAGGAGAGATTAAAGGGGAAAGGCTGTAGGCTGGGGGAGGAAACACTGGGACAGGTAAAAGAGGTTTTGAAGTTGCAGAGTGTGGTGAAGCCAGCACACTGCTCTGAGTATTTCCCTGCCTCTGACTGCACCCAGAGACAGCACAGCATGGCTGAGTCCTGCTGGCCAGTTTGCAATGGGTTGTCTCTAACAAAAAATGCCACTCACAAAATCCCTTGTACTTCACCCCATATTGTCTTTTCTGCCTCATCCTTTCCCCAGGCACTCCAGTCTGGATTGCAAGATGTTCTGTGAAACACACCAGCCCAGCATCCACCTGAGCAGCACCAAAAAGCACCAGCTGGTGTTAACATTCACAAGGAGAAAAACCAGAGCAGGGCCTGCTGACAATCACACAGCCATGCTCCCTCTGCTGCTGGGCAAGGCTGAGACAGTGGTTCCTCACAGCCCCCAGGTGCTTAAGGGTGTACTGCATCCAAACTATTCTATGTCATCCACACTATTTTGTGTCATAACCCATAGAAAATATGCCTGTAAGACTTTCAAGAGATGTTGTTAAACCCATAGCAGACCATAGAATAAGAAAATCATGGAACTTTTTAGCCTGAAGGGGCTTTAAACACCACCTCATTCCAACCCCCTGCCATAGGCAGGGACATCTTCCACTAGACCAAATTGCTCAGATCTCCATCCAACCTGGCCCTGAACAATTCCAGGGATGGGGCAGCCACAGCTTCTCTGGGTGACCTGTGCCAGGGCCTCATGGCCCTCACAGAATTTATTCTTAATATCTACTATATGTCTATTCTTAATATCTATTATCTTAATTATCTATTATCTGTACTCTTCATACCTAATATCTGTCCTCCTCCAGTATAAGGCTGTTCCCCCTGGCCCTATCACTTCAGGCCCTTGTAAAAAGTCCATATTTTCTGCTGCCTGTTATCCAGACGTTTTGCTGGGTGAGGAGCTGACTGGTGACACTAATCATTGCCCATATGTGTAATCAGTGAATTACCCAGCTATCTCCCCCAGAACACCACTCTGCTCTCCCCTATCACACCTGCCAGGGGCTGTCTGAACACCACACAGCATCTGGCATGACTCACATCAGTGCTGAGCAGTGCCTGCCCCGTGGGATTTGTCTCTCCACAGGGGAGGGAAGGGCCAGGATGTGGATGGCTGGGGCAGCTTTCCCAGCGCCAGCCCACCCCAGCCCAGAGGGCCACTGCTGCTGGTGCGGACGTGAAGGCATCCAAAGGAAACCCCGATAAGCTCCCGGTATCTCAGCCGTGGGGAGATGCCACACATTCCTTGCAGACATGCCCACAAATCCCTTCAGACACTGTCCAGCCTCTCCTGGAGCTCCAAGGATCCCCACAGGCATTTCAGTGCAAGTAGAAGTTTCCTCCAGCATCACCTAGGCCCCACCACCCGCATGGTCCCCCAGCCCCTTTTGCCTCTTGTGCTGTTTTGAGACACAGGAAAGAGGGGCCAGGAGTGGATCTGAATTGCTCCCTGACCATTCCCATTCTTTGAGCTCCTGCATGTAAAGACATTGACCCTGAGGAATGCAGAGAAGTTGGAAATCCATCTGTGGATGGCCCCTGAAAACAAGCCAGTTTTCCTAGCTCATGTAGTTTCCTGGCACAAGTCCTGGATGACACAAGTGGCAGCTTCATGAATTGTCCCACAGTAAGCACAGCACTGACATGCAGTTTATTTCCCTAAGCACAGGACACCACCTATCAGTCACCACTGACAGTGCAGACATCCCTAACCCATTGCAGTTACTAAATTTTGTCACTGTCTTTTTTGTCCCTATGTTTGTTTTTACACAGACACTCAAATGTGCACATCCCTCTTAGCCAATTCCTAGTGAAGAAGTAACTGTTACACACGACCCTCTGAATTTTGACTTCATAGGAACCTCATTATCAAACCAAATTATCAATAATGGCAGAGGATCTGTCCCTCACTGCTGATACAAACCAGTTACAGCTCTCAGGAACTACCTGGGGTGTATTTGCATAGGATCTGAATGATGGGACTGTGATCACAGCACAGCCCCCAGGCTCTGCCACAGGTTACAAGCCATAAGAGGTCTGTGAGGATATGGGCAGTGATTTGGCACCTCAATGTTCCAAACTGCAGCATTAGGGACAGCAGGTGCCTGTCTGGACCTCACACCTGCAGGAGCAGCCAGTGAAGAATCTGCTGGAAAATATGTGACTGCTGCTATGACTTTGCTCAGACTAAGCTCAAACTGCTGTTCATGCACTAGGCTATGTAATGAATGCTTAAAAGCCCTTGACAGGGGCTGCTGAAGATCCTAAAAAGGGTGGCTGTTATGGACTTGAACACCTTGCTCAGATTCAGCCTGTGGCAGGCAGAGGAAACATTTGCACCTGCACGCAGGATGTTGTGTGACCTCTGCCCCAAGTGAGTGCTGGTAGTGTCATCAGCTGCTGGGTTATCCTTCTCATTACTCTTTTCTCCACTGTGCAGTGCAGATAGTGGCCTCTTCCAGTCCCAGAACAGCCAAGGACATCCACTTCACCACTGGAGTTGTCAGTGGTCAGAGGGACAAGTGGGAGCGTCCTTTATACCTGCAACAGGTCAAGCCAGCAGAGCAGCTCCTCAGCTCACCTGAGCACTTATTATAATGCCTACAGCAATGCAGCAATTCAATGGCATTTTAGATACAGCAAAAGCTTTACTTGAGGGATATCTATTGCACTGTGGTAGAGCTTCCTTTCTCTTTCCCTTCAGGAGCTGGAGGAGGCCACATCACATGCGTCATTTAAAAGCAGACTTGAAGCAAAAGGCACTTGAAAACTCACCATGGGGAACGATCATGCTCAGGGCAGTAAATAACTGACTTTGTCTTGTTCATCTCATATTTTATGGCGTTTTCTGTTTGTACAGTGTTTCACAGGAGAAGGCAAGCTAGCAGAGCAGAGCCTGCTCTCTGCTTCCCTGCCTCCTCTCCTGTGCAAGCACCATCTCCCCTCCTGTGCTTTCTCTTCTGCTCAGCTCCCTGGGATGGTAGCTTTGGATGACACACCACCCCACTGCAGTCACACAATACTGTCAGCAAGGGCCTGGGGGAGAAAAACACTGCCAGAGCCCCAGGAGCATTGCAGGACCCCTGGCCACACTCCCTCCTCTGTGCCTGGGGTGAGAGATTGCAACCTCCTCCCTCCAGGTCAGTCCAGTCCCTGATCCTTGGGATCTGGGAGCTGTAGTGTAGTAGGGAAAGGAGTGCCAGAGCAGGGTCTCACTCCCTTGCAAGTGCCATGGGGTTTGCTGTGGGCCATCCTGGGAATTTAGGACATGAACAAGATCCTCTGGACACACAGGACCTCTTTTGAAGCCTGCATTGGCAATCACGTGAGAAGCAGCAAAGGGGAAATTTTACAATCAGTTATTGCGTAGGACACAGTGTATTTGTTGAAAACACAGAGTGGTACGGGGGAACAGACAAGGCTGGCTTCACCATGGTCTCCTTGGGCTGCAGCTGGACTCTCAAAGCATGTGTTTGTTCAGGAGCTTTGGATAAGTTCTCATTAGATTTTATTTCTGTCATACTATTGCCCCATGTTTTTTGGACTCTGACTTATTTGGAAGCACTGCCAAAATAATCCATCACAGTGCCTTGTACCCAAAGGCAATAGCCTGATGGAAGACATCATGCCCTGATCAACATCTGCATAGAGCAAGATATGATCCAGGAGTGACAAAAACATGTTATGTTCTAGGTTGTCAGCACTGAGGGAAAAAACATGTTCATAATTTGCATTTGTTGATTTCACACTTGCTAACAGGATAGCAAGACTGAGCAACATGGAGCAACTGAGATTAATGAATCCTGATCATCTTTAACCTCTCAAAAGACTGACCCTAATACATAATCCAGGGTCAAAATTTACATTATTCTGAGTTTTGTGTCAGCTAATTCAACACCCATCTACTTATTGAAATGAAAATAATGTCCTGAAGGTCCTGAAGAAAGCATTCCTGATACCTTAAATTACTTCCTGCCTGCTGACAACCCATAACTGTGAAGAAATCTGCAAATCCCGTGGAAAAGTCCTGCAGTTTCAGCTGGTGGTTGACTTGGATGACCACATGTAAGGAAAACGGTGCTCCCATGGGCAGTGTCCTCCCAGCCTGTCTGGAAGGAGTTTTTCCCTCACAGATGCTCTCAGCAGTTGCTGCAGCAGCCAGAGGTTTAATCAGAGGTTTCCCTGTCAAGTGCTGACCTGTCTTGCCAGATCTGTCCTGCTCAGCTTTCAGCACATGATAGGATCACAAGCCAAGGCAAACGTAAGCAAAGGACAGAAACAGAGGATAGAGATCTCCAGTGCGCAATTACGCTCATAACGATGTTATGTTATGCACAGAGGTGCGTGAAATATGTTTAAGGAAAAAAATCTGCATAGATAGGAGAGTTGCTCATAGTCCAGGATATTATCAGATCTGGGAAAATGCCACGTGAATGAGTCACTGGAACATCAGTCAATTGCCGTTTACAGAGAATGCTACAAAATTGGCTGTTGTAGTCCCTCTCCTGGATTTGTATTTCTTTTTCATAGCTTCTATAAATGACTGACTGAAATGTGCTATGGACTGCTCTCCTGTATTATGGTTACCTCCCTACTACCTTGCTCCAGTCCAGTCCCTCCTCCCTTTCAGTAAAACGTATTTTAATAAATTATCTTTCTCAGATGATGGTTAGAGAGCAAACAAAGGCCCTTTAAAAAAATGTTTTGCATATTCCTGCCACAGCAGCTCTCCAACCAACCTGCCAGCGTGGTTGTGTTGCAGCCTTACGCCAAGGAGGGACACCAAATGTGACTGATCCAGCAAGTTTATATATGCCCCATTCCTTCAGGAGCTGCTGTTACAATCTCACTTCCCCAGCATTTAGCACCTGAAAAATTCAAAAGCTGGTGATCTGCAGGTCAAGAGTCTGTCACAGAAGGCTTGTAAATCAGAGATGGTGCCTTCAGCCCCAGCTAGAAGCCAGCAGCCAGACAGCAGAGATCCCACAACACTGGGTACCACCCTCAACACAGAGGTCTTGTCTGGATCTCTGCTGCAGGATGGGTCCCTGCCCTGAGCCCTGTGCCTGGCTGGCCTCAGACAGGCAAGGACCTTCACAGCAGGACAGCTTCTGGCTTAGCTCCCATTCCAAACACCCCAAAAGAGCAAGGAAGAAAACAGAGCAATCGGGGGGGGGAAAAGGGGGGAAACAAGAAGGACTGTCTGAGGAAAAACTGGGAAGCAGGGGGGCCCTGTGCCCAGACTCACTGTGGTAGGGTTTATGCAGGACAACAAATCAATGTCTGGATAAGCCTGGGCTATGGTAGGCTCCCTCTGAATCCTGGGCTGCTGTGAGCTGCCACCACATTCCCAGAAAGCAGCACAAATCACCACCACCCTCTGTTTGCCAAGGTCTTGCTATCAGGAGACCAAACTGTGTAAAAGAGCCTGCAGCTTCAGGGTTGAGGCTGCCCTCAGTGCTTCTTCTTTGAGCAGCATTGAACTCTACCCTCCTCTGTAGGAGGAAGAGTCTGTGTGGGGGCACCCACACTCCGTGGAGCAAAATCTTCCCACAGGTAAAAGCCATCAGAAGCCTCCCTGCCACCTGGTGAGCCTCCACGAGGTTAAAAGGAGAGCTCTACATGTGTGTCTGCACGTGTGCCTCTGTGAAAGAGCAAGGGAGAGACTGACTTGCTGCAATGAGCATTTCAAACAAAACAGTATAATTACACATATTTTTCTCCCATGAGCAGGATGGGAGCTCAGCATGTAGCATCTGTTGCTTAATGCATTCCTAGATAGCACACAGATATTATGCTGATAGGCACCACTTAAGAACCAAGATAGCAAAGAACAGAAAGTAATGATTGTAGTTACATAGAGAACAGGTCAGATCTTAGTGTGACTTTAAAGCAACCTGGTTTCTACCCTTCCATTTATCACAATAAAAGTAATACATATAGCAGTGAAGAATTTTAACAGCATTTTAGAGTCAATAATAGCTTCAGAAAGATGACTTTCATTACAAGGCTGTAGACCTGTCCCTGGAAACTGCAGAGGGCCACATCACATTTCATTTATATCCTGAACTGAAAAAATGTCTTTTGGAAATGAAACACCTGTATGGACGATCTTGTGCTGTTTGAGAACCTAGACAAGAGCAAAATTCTCACCTGCTTCAGATCTTTGGCCTTCACAGAGCACAGTTTACCATGTGAAAGGCATGACCAAAACCAAGAGGTGGTCACCCCGTGCTTTCCACATGCTGGCCTCTTCCAGTGCACCATGACAGTGCTTCCCATGCCGGGCTAGTTCCTTATTCCCAGCTCCAAGAGGTGGCAGCAGCACCCCTGCCTTTGGGAAGCCACTCCTGTGAGGGACTGCCCTTGGAACAGAAGGACTGACACCCAGGGGAAAAGCAAATGCACACCCACCCACTCAGACAACCTCAGCATCTCTAAGTTGACCATCAGCTGCAGCAGGCCTAGCACTGTAGACAACCATAATATCAGGCACAGGACAATGTATTGAAAAAAACATTAAAACAAATTTTAAACTTTTTTGCATCTTGCTAATTTTTTCAAGTTAATAAAGAGGGGGAAAACTACTTTTGGGATTGAAAAGAGCCCTAAGACTCTTCTCATTATTCCCAAGGGAAAATTGACAGCATTACCTGTTACAAAAACCTTTGCAGAAGTATCAGCTGCGTTGACTGTCTCCAGCCACCTCAGAGACTAAAGGCTGAAAACAATTCACAGTTGTTAGTAAAAGCAAGAAAAGAGAAGGAAACATGGTCCTTCTCTCAGATACAAAACAACCTCAACAGGACAAACGTACAGTGGAGAAAAGGATGAAGAGAGCCAGCAATAGACAAAACCTCCTTGCAGAGCTTTTGTCTGGGACCAAAAAAAACCATCCCACCTGCAATGGTGAGACTTTCACCTGAGCACACCAACAAGCATGTGTCACTAAGCAGAGTCTGTCACCTCTTTTCACGTGGCTTCTTGTGTTTAGGAGTCTCCTCCTCCTGCCATAGGATGCAAAAATATTTGGAGGTCTGCCTCTGTCAAAGCACTGATATAGACCCGTAAATATAATTCTTGAAATTGCTGGTGAAAGACAAAAGCTTTGGCATCCAGGCTTATCTTGACCTGGGCTGGTGTTAGTTTACATTAACAATTGCCAGTGGTCAAATAACTTCTGTATAACCTGTTCTGACTTTATCTCTGTGTTACCATATAGGGTAAAATGGTAAGCATTTTAGTCACTGCATAACAAGAAATAGCCCTTTAGGATAATTGAGGCTGGGGAAAGCTGTTGTGCAACTTTTAAACTTTACCTGGAAACTACTGGAAAGGAGAAAGAGTGTAATGAGAAAAAAACATAAAAATTGCCCCAAACAGACTGCAGGCCTGAGGAGCAAAGAGCACCACCATGAATTTTGTGCTTGTCCTGGTGGCAATACAGAGTTAAGTCGCCTCCACCTCTCTGCTTGAGGAGGCTGGTGCCACCAGCCACAAGACTCAGGGACATCAGAAGGTGAGGACAGCACTGGAGAGGAGGATTAGATACTGCAACTTTTCTTTGTAGCAGTTTTAAGAGCATTATGACTAATAAGGATTTTTCTGTATTACTCTGGATTATAAGTGTTCGTATCATTGCAACTGGACTAATAATAATTTATTAACTCTTAAGATTTTAATAATTCATCTTGGCACATAACAATATTTTAAGCATAGCATGACAGAAGCTGTCAGAAACCCAAGCTGATTGCCAGGCACTAGCAGAGCAGAGCTGAGGAAACTTCTCCAGACAGTGGTTCAAAGACAGGAGTGAGCCCTGCACAAACCTTCTCCCTCTAAACCTATCCTGCCTGTTGAACTGTTTGAGGATGCACAGGACAACTGTTACTCTCACAAGAGTTGCAGCTATTCAAAGTGCTCCTCCTGGGAATTTTCAAACAGTTTTTAAACAAGTATCAAGTATCACCTACTCCCAGCTTGTGCCCACATGGTAGCTGACCCCCATCCCTTCTCGGACTGTCAGTTCAGCCCTTCATTTATCCAAACTGATCTTTCCCACAAACTGCTATAGCTCTGAAAGAGCTGTGAGCTGAAATTACAAATGGGGGTGGGATCACTTACACCCAGGCTCACTGTCTTTGACCCATCTGCAATTGGTTCAGGTTTAGAGTCACCTGTGAGAACGTAATTCTGACCAAAGAACTCCATCTGAGGCTGGAAACACACTTCCAACAAGAGTCACAGCTTGGAAAGGGAGAGAGAAACATTCCTTTCATTCCCATCCTCATTAGGTTATCCTCAGATACTTCCTGATCAATCTCTGCTCCAACTCCACAACCTCCCTGTCCATGCAAGGGGCAGACTGAGCATCACTGAAAGCAGCTGGAAAGCCCAAAACTGTCACTGAAACCATCTCCCAAAACTCACTGCACCAAACAGTCAAAGACCACAGTGACATTATCACCTGTGCCAGAAGCCCAACTGATTAGTAGGAATAGAGACAAGAAAAGCCTGAAGTGATGCTTGTTAGAAGCTGTGGAGACTTGAATGGATATGGATTTTATTGTCAAGCTGACCCAGAAAAGTCACTTAGTTTAAATTTTTCTATGCCAAGCTTCAGCTGAAATAAATTTTTACCCAGGAAAAGTGTTAATTAAGCATTTCACTTAGAGATAGGAAAGTGTAGTTTGGGAGTACAAAGTTTTTCAACTGCTCAGGCTTTAAAAATATAAAAATGTCAGCCTTCTCTACTTTCCATGAGCTGGCTCCTCACTGTTTGGAGAGTACAGTGTTCTTCACTGAGATGAGCTCACAACAGCCAACCAAGTGTATATTCATAAGGCATTATTCTAGAATGAAAATTGTCACCTGGGTTCCAGTTTATTGTCTAAGATTTTTGAGGGGGTTTCTTGCCATAACTTACAGCCATCTCTACCATATGTAATGGTGTCTAAAGTTTGTCTTGATTTCCCAAGGACAAAGAGGAAACAATCCCAGCCTCTCCTTTTTAAAATGGGTGGAGGAGAATGGGAATATGGGGAAGGAAATGTAGGAGAGGTGTCTTTGTTAGAGGCTAGCCATAGTCAGACTGCAAAGAAATGGAGGCATCCTGCTGGTTACAGACTAATTTTCTATGGAGCAATCATATTAGTCAAGAAAGATGTGAAGATTCAGAGGTTTCTACCTATTTCCACACATGAAATTTAAAACCTAAACTTTAAAGAAACCAAACTTGTAATAAAACTGTGAGATTTGGCCAAAAACTACCCTGGCCCAAACAAATGAATTAGGCTTTGGCAGTTTTCAAGGTCTTTCCCAGTCACAATAGTACACTGCAACATGAGAAAATCATTTTCAGATTTCTGGAAATATCTCCTCATCCTTATTACATATCCTAGCAAGAAGTCTCAGATGAAGAGACTCTTTTGGTCAGCAGCTGCATCCAAACCTGTGTTATCTGATTAAGCTGAGGGCTGTGCAAAGCAGCCAGCAACACAAGACAACTGTTTGTAGGAAGACATGACTCACTGGCTTTGCTGGCAAAAACAGAGAGAACTCTATGTCCCCTTCCCACTGCGTGTACTGTCCTCTTCCCTTTACATGCTGCTCATGGCTCCCACCAGTCTGATCTACAGTGACCAAGAGGCCTGAGGATTGCAAGGAAAATTCACTTGTTGCACAGGGAATACAGCCACATGCCTTCTGCTGGCACACTGCACCTCAGGGGGAAATAAGTGGAACCTCACAAGGGTGTGCAGCAGCATCTGGGCAAACACAGATGAAACAAATAAAGGAAAATAATTTGCATCTGCCCAGTATCCAGAGCTGGAGCAGATTTCTCAAACTCATCACCTGCCATTCGGGCACAAAAGAAGCCAACAGATATTCAAAGTAGCTGTGCATCCAATGCCAAGAAGGGTCAAAAAAGCTGGCCTTTCAAAAGGTGTCTGCTGTCCTCTTGCTAATCTCTCAGTTTGCAGTGCATGTGGGTAAGCAGTGATTCTAGTGGAAGCCAGAGACAACAACAAAAGGAATTGTAGGATCACCTCCAGTAGTGGAGAGGGCATTTACAGCCCTTCTGTGGAAGCCAGCTTCCTCCCCTGCCTCCCCTCTTCTTGTAAATCCATTACAGGTCCTGCCAAGCAGCAGCTTCTCCCCTCTCATGGCTTTTCCCTGTGGCCTATGACCGCTCTTGGCAGAGCACTCCCTGCTCCAGAAGCAGTGTCCAAGAATCCAGTGCTGATGTAGCTGCTAAAGACATGAGAATTGTATCTGGAAATTATGAAAATTATTCCTGTGGGGAAAAGACACTGTTAAAAATAAGTTGTTCAGTGACCAACGGAGTTAATAAGGTGACCTTTCCTACAGTTTCCTTTCCAGTCTACTCCACCCTGATACTGCAGTTCCTTCCAGAATCTGCTACTAGTCTGGCTGGAGATTTGGGTTCTGTGCTGTGGCTGGCTTGGAGCAGTATCTGAATTGCTTCATTGTCCAGGACAGAAGTGCCCGTTGGTCAACAGCAGGTATATTGTGCAGAACTCTGCCTCTGGCTTGTGTGGAAGGAGCAGGGAGCAGCAATTATACAGATCTTTCTGCTCTATACAGCTCCCAGTTTGCACAAAACTGTGAGCAAATTAAAATCTTGCACATCTCTTACTAGATGAGAAGTATGGTAGAAATCATACTTTTGGGGTAATCGTGGGGAAAGAGGAAACAAATAGAGGGAAAAGGTAAGTGCAACACCTTGTTTTCCTCAGTAACTAGGTTTAAAAATACTGACAAATGACAATACTATGAACTTTGCACACTGACTTGGTACAGGATGACCTGCAGTATCCATTAGGGATACAGTGGAAGTGTGAGGTCATGCTTGCTGCAACTTCTAAAAGATTTTCTGATTTTCTGATCTCATTAAAGTCACCATCAAGCTAATTTCAATTTTTAAGCAAGTGTGAGTGAATATCAGAAAGGCCAGAGAGGGAAAGGGAGAAAGAGAAAAGAAATACAGTAATAAAACCTGCCAAGAGATTACATCCCCACCAGAGGTATTGTGTGACCCCATCAAAAGGCCACCCTGTCCCCCAGGAAATCTGGTTTCCCTGGGTGAAAATTTTCTGGAGAAGCTGCAGAGGAAAACAATTGCAACTTGCTGCACTGCAAAAGAGTGCAATATCTGGTGATTTGTGAGATTTCTCCATCCCTGTTTTTCTGGGATACTATGGTTTTTCCTGAAACATTGGACCTTTATCTTTGAAAAGCAGCTCTGAAATGCTAAAAGAGGCAATAGCCAAAATTATGTTAGAAAGCTCCACCCTCTGCATCTGCTGCAGTTCCCAGTTTTTACCATGTCTTTCACTGCACTGATCCAGAGCACAATCAGGAAAAGCAGAATAAGAATATGGAAGGGACCTTTAGCACTCTTAGCGAGTGGCATCAAGACCTGCAAACTGCCAAGTTCACAGCAGAAAATATTTTCTCTGAGAGGCTGGATTTTTGTTTCAAATTTTGATTTTTTTTCTGATTTTAACATGTATTTGCCCCTGCTAGTGAATTTTTTCCATTTATTTCACTCATTTTGATTTATGTCACTCTAGCCTGTCTACATAATAACTAAGAGATGACTAGCACAGTTTACATCATCAAAGCTCAATTTGTATTTTTGAATTTTCTCATGCCTTGATGAAGAAATCCACCCATTATTGAAACCCAAAAGCCAATAATGAAGAGGAAAAAGGTGACTCTGGTGCCAGCTTATGTCTTCCTAAAGAATCCTTCTTAAGGAAGATGTACTCCTTCTTGCAGGTTGGGAAACTGAGGCATGAACCTTCCCACAGAGTTGCAAACAATAACAGAAGAAAAGCATCTTTTCAGGAAGAAAATATGTTTTTCTCTTTGTTGCCTCTCTCAGAGGTTTCCTGCGCATTATTTCCCCATGATGAGCTGCCAGCCAGCTCTCATTTTAATCAGAAAATATAAGCCGGCATAAATGCCTGGATTTAAAACCAGCCTTCCTTTCTCTGATACTTTTCTGTGGGTTGTGTTGAGGCATCAGAGAGCTGAAAAGCTGAGCTGCTGTGGGTTTAGAGGTTTTATGGCAGTGCAGCTCAGCCAGGGAGGGTTTGCTCCTGAGCCAGGACTTGGACAGCAGAATATCTAGATGCAGAGGAAGGAAGAGCCTGTGCCAGAAATAGCTGCAAGGCTCCAGCATGTCCCACAGACCACCAGGCAGACACCATCTTCCTCTAAATATCTGAAAAGGGTGGGTGAGCAGTTCCTCATGTGCTGCAGATGGGCTGCAGAGAGAGGAACTGCCACAACCAGCGCAGATGGAGGTATGGGAGAGCATGGATGTGTACCAGGAATGTGCGTCAGAGTCCAGTAGCTTCTGATCCCCCCACCAGTTCTTCCGCTTCTCCTGCTCAGAACTGTCCTAAAGAGCTTGAAGGTCTCCCTCTGCACAGTCTGACTCACCATTCTTGTTGCTCAACTAGCCTTGAAACACCAAAGTTTCTTTATGAAAAAGGATTGAGAAAGACGTATGCCACATGCTCATCTTGGTTTTGGTCCAGACTGTCTGGATTTTCTGCAGGAGCTGAACACCAACCATGAAGATGCAAACAGGGAGTTTCCAAAGCTGCCTCTGACAGCTTACCCCTCAACTTTCACCAGGCAAAGGGAACAAAGCCCACAGGCAGCAGTTTTTGCAGAAAACTGGAAGGAAGAGAAGCTGGAAATGGGGAATGATAGTGGTTAATTACTTGATAACACCTTCATGGTGTTGGTCAGTGAGCAGGTCTGCTTGCCATGTACAGTACAAGGAGACACAGCACTCCATTGTATGGTACAGTGGGTTTGGTGGTGCTCAGTTCAAAAGTTGTACTTGATGGTCTTGAAGGGCTTTTCCAGCCTTTATGAATCTATGATTTATAATTCTATGGCTTTTTTATTTCCCACAGGTCCTTAGTGTCCTAAGCACCATGTGCATTCAGTCTGGGGCCATTTATGACCTGCGGTACTTGTTAGCAGTTTTGGCAGTTTATAGCAAATCTAGCACTTAACTGGCATCATGATCATCACTTCCTGTAATCTGAAGGACCTCATAACACTGTAATTAATTTCTAACCATGTCCCTTTTGCTATCAAGCAAGCAATGACAATTTCATCTCCCATTTTATGAGAAAAACAGTTTCCCATGCTCATGTCTGCAAATTTCCTGGGTGACCCATCGAGGTCTGAGGGCACAAGACAGATAAATAAAGCCACAGCTACAGTCCTAAACCAACCAGTCTGAATCACACTTTTCAAAAACTTCCATCCAACAGGGCTGTGTTTCAGACTCACTGTATGTGAGTATTCAGTCATGGCCTTTGCAATATAATAAAGAAAAAGGAGGAGGAATTAAAAAATCCAATTAAAACATCTTAAACCGATCCTTTTACAGACACATTGTGTGGGAACTTAACCACTTATGAAAAGCCTGACTTCTTAGGCATACACTGAGCCTCTCACTAATTCTATGGCTCAGCATCCTGCAACACTATCTGCCACCCCTCCAGAGCTCCTGCACCAAGACCAGATTTCCAATCAGACTTTTTGCATGGGCTGTGACAAGCTACTTCCCAAATTGCATCAACCTCTCTGAATCCAACCAGCCCTGTGAGACAGGTTTTCATCTGGGCCCCACAAAAGGTTCTGTAGTTTCCTCAAGCTGGAACCTCACAGCTCCCTTTAGCCAGCACAGAGCCCAATACCTACAACCAACTCCTCCTTTGGAAATCATCTGCCAATAGTTTTCAGGTTTTTCTCTAACAGGCCACACCATTTGCAGCAGAATCTTGCTTGAAAAGAGTCTGATATTCCCCATCAGATTCTTCTGAGAATAAAATCTGAATCCATCACTGCCCAACACAAGTTTGTGGGAAAGATGTTCAAGAGTTTTTTCCCTGGATGTGAAACCTGACATGAGGTATGACCACGGGATGGTAACAGTGAACTGTGAAAAGAAACTTTCCCTTCCTGCTATCTGTGACATCTGAAAACCACACAAATGTGTCAGCAGTGGCAGCATCCAAGTGTCCAACCACCTGCTCATCA
Organism: Serinus canaria; assembly: GCF_022539315.1. Classification (NCBI taxonomy): domain Eukaryota; kingdom Metazoa; phylum Chordata; class Aves; order Passeriformes; family Fringillidae; genus Serinus; species Serinus canaria. The sequence goes on along the minus strand of NC_066343.1, from coordinate 68,311,802 downwards.
GCTCTTGCCCTAATAACTGGTAAGCCTTACAAGTATGCTTGGAGTCATTTATTTGGTGATTCCAAGTTAGGTGCAGGGGTAAATTTTGTTTTCATTCCCTCATACACATGAGAGAACTCAGTGATCGTAGAGGTCTTTTCCAATCTAAATTCTGTCTGATCCTAAGACAGTCTGCCATAGTTCAAATATGTATAGGGTGGGAGAGATGCTTCTTCCACGTGTCAGCAATAGAAGAAGGTATTAAATGCTGTTCTTTACCTTTACAACCCAAAAAAGGGAAAATATTGTGAAAATTTGGGAACAGCAGGTTTTCATCCAGTAGAGGTACCCAAGGAGTTTGGAGGTGAGACCATGCAGGCTTTGACACAGGGTTATCAACTACTCCTGACCCATGGAGCCTTTGCTCTCTGTGCTACACAGCTTTAAGGTAAAATATGTTCTCCAAGGAAAATACATCACTCTGGACCTGGGATCCTTCCCACCCATCATCACTTGTTGTCTGGGGTGGAGGTGCCTCTGCCAGGGGTGGATCTCAGAGTGCAAATAAGAATGTGTAGTTCAATTAGAGGCTGATCTCCAAGAGCAGTGCTGACTCAACCACTCTGGGAATTTAATACATATGCAGACCCTTTGCTGAAGCCCAGATTTGGTCAGATTGCTCAAAACCCACCTATCCTTTCCTGAAATTGGTGGAAAAAATGATGTCTGGTATGCAGCAGGACACATGTCCCTATCTGCAATAAAGCCTTCCTGTTCACCCTCTGTCTGTCTTCACTTTGCCTTTGAAGTGTGAGCCCCAAAATACCCACTGAACCTGCTAGCCCAAGGTACTGGAAAAACTTCCTTATGGGAAACACAGTAATTTTATTAAACAAAAAATTTTAAATTGGAACAATTTTGCATTCCTCTACAAATACAACCCCAGACCAAGCTCTGGTCAGATAAACTGGATCTTGATGCTCTGAGCTCCAGGTGTGAAACAGCTGGAGGCAGGAATGTTTCCCAAAATAAGAAACATAAGAAAAAAAGAGGAAAACCATTCCCAGACAGATATACTGGGAAGGAGCCAAGGGGTTTCAGTATCTGAAAAGAACTGCCTTGCATGGAGCATGGCTGCACAGAGATGTAGGCCCATCTCCCTAACTTCTCCTGCTCTGCTCCTTTCTAGTCCATCGAGCTCAGGGCTGTGTCCCCACCTTCCTTCTACCCTACAAAATCGCCAGTCTGTTGAGCAAAATTCTTGCATGACCATCTTCCTGTTTCAGATCTGCTATGAGTTTTCTGTCTGCCACAAGGCTTTCTGGCTGGCTCAGCATTTTGGGAAAGTGACAAAACTCCTGAGAAGAGAGAGGGAATGGCAGGACATGGTCAATTTTCCACCGTCTGGGAAGACAGGACAGTGGCCTGAGCCCTCTTGGCTTTACAAAAGGGGAGATAAAGGCTGTTGTTGACATGATGCGTGTTGAGGTTGAGGAAGGCATCTCCAGCCATGCAGTGCTGTGAGTGTCTGTGTATCTGGTGGCTGAAGTATCTGCAAGATCTAAGGGAGGATCTGGGATTCGCATGTCTGCATGTGCGCGTCTGTGTTGGAGTAGGGTTTGTATATATTACAACGAGAAGCTGGAGAGGGAAACAACCCATTTTGGTGTCTAAGGCCTGGTTCAGAGCCCATTAAAATCAGCAGGAGTCATTCCACATACAGTGGTGGGTTTTGGACACATCTCTCCTTGCCCTTCCCCAACATGCCTATGACCTCCAGAGCTGCTCCTTGCTGCATATCCTCAATTTAACCCTGTGAGCAGTGGGGCTTCCCATGTTTCCCAGAGTGGCGGCTTTACAGGGGATCTCTGGACATGCCCCCACCTCTGCTGCCACAGCCTGCAGTTACTGAGGCAAGTGCTGATCATTCAGCTCTCCTTGATCAACACACTGAGATGCCTGTGTTTGATTTGGTTTAGTAAATTGGCGTCACCAGGGATTTTTTTCCATCTTTTGTGTGGCTTTTATCTGAACACACTTCAGCATCATCTCCCTCCGCAGAAGCCAGAAATTGAAATCAGAAAGGCTCACCATCCTATCACCTTCATCCAGTCCATCACATTTCCACCAGCTCTGCCTGAACCTGTCTGCATCCATTTCTGAAAAGTCTTCATTCTAGGTCTCAGACATCAAAAGCTGAAGAACCTTTGGTCTAACAGCTGCATTCTGTGCACAGTGATGGTGTTGCTTTCTCTCCTTTGGTTTTGTCAGGTTACTGCTGCACTCCCGTGTATAAAAGAGCCCTTTAAGATCTTATCAATTCCACATAAGTGTGGTAATAGCCTGTAAACAAGGCACATCCCTGCCTTTTGTTTTTCAGTAAAATCACATGATTATGCTCCTGAAGACTTTCACTGCAAGTCATTTTATTCCATGTTTTCCATTTGTAAAAGCATTTTAAAATGCAGATTTTGGAACAGGACCAAACACAAGGCTATCAGTCATAAAGATGCAGGTTTGTTTCCACTCGTCACTCCATCATTTATGCAGCCACAGATTACAACAGCTTTGTTTGCCACAACAGTGAGTTAGAGGTCAAAATCAAGCTGCTGCTTTCTGCACCACAAACCCTCATCAGAAGTACTGCTGTCTGCTCTCCCCCTTGTCCTTCCCAAAATACCACCCAAGCACCATGGCTCTCTGGATGTGTATCACCCAAGTCTTGACCAGGCTGAACAGATCCATTCAGTTTTTCCTTCGTGATAACATCACAGGCTGGAGTGAAATGAGCAGAAGGTGAAGGGCCGAGCCATTGAAGCGGATCGAGGTCTGCCACAGGGGTGCCATGGACAGTAATGTAATGTTCCACGTGAGTGTGCAGATGTGTTCAGGGATAATGGACTTACATAGACAGAGAATTTTTTTAATTCCAGGATTTTATCAGATCTGGAAAAATGCTGAATGAGTGGGTCACTGCAGTATCAGTATATGGCTCACCATGAAGAGGGAGCTGTTTTCCTTCTCTAACATCCAGGCTGTAATTGTGTAATTTGCCTCCGCAAATAATAAACTGAGTCTAACCAGACTCTTTTCCCTGCATTAAATCTGTATTATCAGTTCACTCCCTACCTCAAAAATTAATTTTCACTCTCAGACCCACACCCCTTTATTATAATAGATAATGTGACATTTTATTCCAAATAATTTGGTGGGAATACCGGAAAGAAAACAGTTTCTGCCTATTTGGAGAGAAGGGAAAGTCAGGGGAGACAAAAACTGCAAGAACATTCAGTCCCCATGCTGCAAGTTATAAGCTGATCACATATACATTCATGCATACATATGTAGGCGTAGTCATCTCACCACTGCCACATGTTGTGGTCTGGTTTCAGCAGCCAAGGCTTTCCTAGCACTGAACTAGGAGATAAAATTGCATTGCTTGATCCCTGGAACTCTGTGCCCAAAATGTGTGCTTGCACTGTTGAGCTGGGGCTTTTAGGGGCAGATGCAACCATGAACTTTGCTTAATAGTCCTATAGTCTGCTCCAAACTGGGCTGTTCATCTGGGAGCAGACACACAGGGAGACGCTGAATTTTGCTAACAACCCACCACTGTATACCTCAGCATCTCTCACCACTCCATCCTCTAGCCCACAGCCAGCACTAACTCCCAGGTATGGGAATGCTGCCTGAAGAGGTGTTTTTCTTCAGTGATTTTGTGTGATACCAGCCCAAGGATACCCATGAGGCAAGGCGTGGCTGGGGCAGAATAGTCAGGGGGTGGCAAATGTAGAAGTGGGAAGGCTGCACAAGCTGTGGGTGTAGTTCAGCCAACAGAGAGAAAATAAGAATTAAGCTGAAGTTTCCCATTAGTCGGACTCCCAGCCATCTGTCACCATGGAAAGCTACCTTAAATTAGAAGTTCTCCACATAAGCATTTATTCCATATAATCATGAAACTTAAGACTAAACTGGTGAGTATCTAGTAAGGCAACTTCTTGCCAGGTGCAGCTTGCTTATTGCAGGGTCTTATACTCTGAAGCAGTTTGTAGCCCAGGGCAGAAGCAGCCCTATGAAATGAGGGACTCCTCCTACTTGGACAAACTAGATACAAGGGTTGGAAAAAGGGGCAAGTGACATTTCTACTTGGAAATGTCACTACTTGGAGTGAACCTCTCAGGAGCTCATGTCCAGACCTTTTCAGAGCCTGGAAAAGTGGTTTTTGTAAGTTGCCACTTATACTGAGATAGTGGATGTAGACTCTAGGGCTGGCTTAAGAGCACCCAATTCTTGTGAAGGGTTTGAAGGCTTTTCACAGTCTCATATGGTCTCAGTATGGACAAAGCACTGAGAGAATGCAACACAAAACCAACCACAATTGGTTGATGAAGGTTTAAATGAGATTAAATCAATGAGGAAACAAAAGAAGTGTAAGTGCTGTCTTTATTCTGTGAAAATATAAAAGAAAAGCTAATCTGAAAATAAAATCCCCATGCAGAAGAAGTTACAGCAAAAAGGACTAAGTTGCAAACCACTGCTGGGGTTTGCTGTGGGTTTTGCTCAACCCAGCACTAGTGAGACTCAGAAAAGTACCTTCTCCAGGATGAATCCTGATAGGACAGGAAGGAAGATTGTGTGTGGAGGGGCAACCCCAGCACTGTACACCACGCTGTACATAGCAGAAGCTGGTCTGCATTGGAACCGTTTCAACTTTATGTCCATCATCCCCAGGCTGTTTTTTCCATCTCCTACCATACTGCACTCAGAAATGGTGGTGCAACCCTTCATGGCAGCTTTCAGAGACAGTCCACCTGTGCAGGGGAAATAGAAGAAATACATGGCATGTATCAAGGGATCCAATCCCCAACATTAATCCCACCCTGGTCAGTGCAGTCCCCTTTTCCAAGCTAAGAACTGCCCATTTGTTACATCCAGTTGGTTCCAAACCCACCAGCACTGTCTGCTGAACAAAGCTGAGGAAACACCAAGGCCATCTGCTGAACAAATCTGAGGAAACACCAAGGCCAACTTGGTTGACTTGAAATATAAGTGATTTAAGGTCTGCCTTCTTTCTTTCTGCTAAATAAAGATGACTTCTAAAAATTCCAAGCATTTAAATTTAAAAAGTGAAAATGTCTTAAGTAGTTCTCTTTCTCACATTTAAAGATTCTTCTACCCAAACTTTGGCTTCCTAAAGAAACCAGGTATTCATTGTCTCCTTCTCTCTCTGACCCTCTCATGACATTCAAACTGGATGACTTTTCTCTCAGTCAGATTTGACATGGAGTTGAGAAGTCTCAATGACAATACAGCCTGAGGTATTAATTAAGAGGAATTAATTATTGAAGTTTTTATAGGATTTTAGCCAAACAAAGAGAGAAACCTACTGGCAGGCCCACCGAAACCTGAACTTGTCCTTTGCCACCACTGGAGCATTTGCAAGAGGAGACCTGAGCAGGTGCTGAGTGCCTAACTCCCCATTCAGATATTCTTACTCCTTTGCTTGCTTTTGCTAGTGCTGCTCATGTGTCTCTGCTGTGCAGATTACAGAGATCTGGAATACTTTGTTGGACAATTTTATCTCAAACACAAATAACAGGTAAAGGCACTTCATTAGCTCCTCACCTTGCTGTGCTCCCCTACACTGCTGCTTTCTCTGCACAGTTTATCACACTGCACAGGCCTTCTCCATTCACAGTGGGTGATCAATCAAGTTAAGACAAGTTGGGAGGATTTTTTATTTCAGTCGTACACTGAATTAATTTTGCCACTCTATTTTCATTGCTGTGACTATGAAAATTCTTATTTTCCTTCATGTTGTCTCTGTGAAACATGATCTAATTCAGGGTTTGGACAGCACATTAATAAAGTCTCTGGAAGGACCTTCAGGCATCACATCATCACCTAGCAATATTATCAACTCAAAGGAACTTCATCCATAACCATATACAAGATAATTGTTTTTCAGTCTGCTCCTACAGCTGTTGTTGCTGCCCTTTATTTCCATGGGTTTTGTCCTGCCTGCTGGAGCACAGGTGTGCCATGACAGGTGGAAGTCTTTCACCTGCAGCAGGGGTGGAAAGGAGAGTGACCAGAAAAATTGCTGTCTACTTTCCTCTCTCTAATTACAGGACCTGAAGTGGGAAAAAGATGTCTGACGGAGCTGTTCAAAGGCTGTTCTTCAAGGCAGGGGATCTGGCCCCAGCTTTCCTCATGCAGAAGCACCACTGCAACAGTGTCTTGTCCCATGTGGCTGGTATTACACCATGGGAAAGCAGTGTCTCTGCAAAGCTCCATCTGAACCTCCACTGAGCTGGCTACTGGCTTTGATCCAGACTCATCCTCATACATCCTCGCTCGGGACAGAAGGTTCAGGGGCTTGGTCAAGTTTGTTACACGCCCATGTACCAGACTGCCCCAAGAAACCAGTTCCACTCTTGATCTCAGTTATGCTGTGTTATGAAGAATTCCAGCAATTATCCATGCATGACTGGGAAGAAGGAAAGGAAAACAATGCCTGCCCTTTGATCAGCTTGAAGTTTTCAGTTTTCAGCTTTAAGTTCCTTGTATCTTCCTCTTTTTTTTATTTCACACCTTTTGCCCATTCTTATCTCAGTAGAGCTTTATCTTAGACTAGTTTCACCCATTTTACCAAAAAGATGACAAACAGCCCCAAATGATAAGCAGTTACCGGCATTCATTAACCCAGCAAGGTCAACACATTGGTCTTCAGAGCCAGTGCAGTTTACAACTTCGCTACCACACTGAAAGGAGTCCACGCTGTAGCAGGCAGGACACTGGTATCCATTGGGCACATCATTATCTGGTGGCACTGGAATGAAAGACACGGGCTGTAGCTGGCTTCAATAAGGGAATGAAAGGAGTAACACAGGTGATGGCCCCACCATGGGATGGATCAGATAGAGAGAGGATGGGCTATAAGGAAAATAAATGGTTTACACGACACGGAGGTGGTCCGGCAGTCATCGCCTGTGCAGCAAACCAAGTGGCTCTTTGCTTTCACCTTCCCATAGTTCACGGTGACAGGACCAAGGTGGCAGATGTGGGATGGCAGGCAGGACTTGATGGATGAAGAGATGGCCATACCCCCTGTCATGAAGCAGAAGGCAACGCCGAGTCATTCAACACAAAGTAACTCGCTTCCCCTCCCGTTGGTTCATGTACCATCTTCTAGGCAGCTGTCCCAGGGCCTAAGAGGGTCCCCTGAGCCCTCTGAGAAGCATCACCAGTGAGCCAGGACATTGCAGAGATGATGGTGTGACACATGCCTCTGACCCATAGCCCAGGCTTGCTCAGCCTGTGTAAAATCTGCAGAGTGCACAGTCCATCCCAGCCACAAGCATCCTGACGTGGGCAAGTCTGGTCTACCCCATCAGCCAAGCCCAGGAGGTGTAAAGGGGAGCAGAACAGCTAAACTGAGTCTGCTGAAGTGGTTGAAGGATGAGAGGTGGGTGCAGCAGCAGCAGAAGGCAGGCACTGGCGCTGCCTGCACCAAAGCTGGTAGGGTATGAGCCGGGCTCCAGTCTAAAAGGCAAAAATCACATCACCAAGGCTGAGAAATGACTGAGGCCATGCCTCTAACACAACTGAGTGTCCAACTGTGTCAGGGCCCAGCACCAGCTTTGACTTATCAGCTACAGGGGCATAGTTACTGCTTGACAACATTTCCTGTGAGGACAAGCTGAAAGAGTTGTTCAGCCTGGAGAAGGGCAGGCTCCTCCAGTGACCTCATAGCAACCTACAGTTCCTAAAGAGAGCTGGAGAGGGGCTTTTGACAAGGACATGAACTAATAGGGCTGGAGAGAATGCCATCAGACTGAAAGAGGGCAGATTAGGATTAGAAATCAAGAAGAAATTCTAAATAGTGAGAGTGGCGAGACACTGGAACAAGTTGCCAGGGGAAGCTGTGGATGTCTCCCATCTCAGGCAATGTTGAAGGCCAAGTTGGATGGGGTTCTAAGCAACTTGATCTAGTGGAAGGCCTCCCTGCCCAGGGCAGGGGGTTTGATGCTAGATGATCTTCAAGGTTTCTTCCAACCTAAACTGATTGATGATGATGATGGTTGTTATGAGTTTGTGGTTAAAATGTTTGGGGAAAGGATGGGGAGTTGTTTTGTTGTGGGGGAAGGGAAAGTGTCCAGGACTTGGTGGGGGTAGAGGGTGGACAACTTGGAGAGTGATTGGGCCGGAGCACCAACCAATCACTCGACGCACTGGAGAAATGATTGGTCCAGAATGAACATTGGTAAGGACCAATAAAAGTGCCCAAATTCCACCAATCGGTGCACGGATCCAAAACCCACCAGTCCTGGACCAGGGATGCTTATAAAAAGGGGAGTTTTCTGTTCTGGAGAGTTCTTTTGTTCCTCTTTCGAGGTGTTGTGTGGGGATCTGGGCTTATCCCAGATCCTCTGTTCTCTCTGGCTTGTGTTTAAATAAACAAGAGCCTTTTTCAATCGTTTCCTGAAATTTGGCCTCCTTCGTTTTCATAACAATGATCACTATGATAAAGTGATAGCTCAGCCCTGGTGGCACTCCAGGATTGCATGGTGTCCCCATCCCTACTTGAGGACAGGCAAGCTTCTTTCTCCACACATCACCAGTGCATCTCCAGTACTAGGTGTCAGCACCTTAGTGTAAGACATGGTTCAGTCTCCCAACTTCTTGACTCAACTACTCACCCTCACCAAAATTAAAAGCCAGTGTCTCCTCCCACTAAGAGGTTTTGGTCCTTCCCTCCACAAGTAAGAACCAAACCCTTCCAGTAGAAAACTGCTTCTCGAAATAGAAGAATAAAAGGCTTTTCCTACCCCAGACTATCCTGATCTCTGGGTCATGTCAGTAAAAGAAAAATGAACAGGTTATCCAAGGATAGACCGTATTACCAGTGACAGAAGCAGGGAGAGAAGGACAAGTCCCCAAGCCAGCCCCACTCCGAAAGCCACACTGGCTTAGAGGTTGTCTCACCTATTAGGACTTCATGCAGAATAATGCCACAAGTGTCTTCACCACCAGTGCAGGCTTTCATGGGGCCAGAGCAGCTTTTTCCCATGCTGTGACATATCTCACACTGAAGACAGGTCCCTAGGGAGAGGGAGACACATTCCTGAGCAGCAGTCATAAGGGATCTCACTTCCTCTTTCACTGATATTTGATTTCAGCATTGATCAGCACTTTTCACATTTCTCTTCCCTTATGTTTCATTGTGCAATCTCTGTTGGGCTTTTCTAGAGTTGCTTATGACAGCAGCCCTACAAACTCCTTCATCCTGGCGGGCACTCAGTTGTTCCTGGATTCACAGACCCCAGATCCTCTCTATGTAGAAAATAAGGGCACCCAAGTGGCTGGGGAACAAGAGCTGCCAGCAGGTTGTCTTACTCAGTACAAACTGCAGAGTTTCTCTGTAAGCATTATCTCTTTGTAGGCATTAGGGGAAACCACCTCACCAGATACCTGCTGGAACACTTTGAGCAGACCAGAGTATCAGATACACTTAGAAAGGAATAGCATGTATTCCAACAGAGAGCGAACAGATCCCTTCCATGGCACAGCCCCACAGAGTCCAGCATGTAGATTAATAGGTCCAGGGCATGTGTCACTTGCCTAAATCCAGGTGCCAGCTAAGGCACCTTGCAAGGCCATGGCCATCTGCTGTATCCCAAGACCTCCCAGACAGCTGTGCTCTTCTGAAGCAGAGCTGAAGGACACCTGAGATGACATTATGTCCAAAATGTCACACAGCCCTCAACATGAGTAAAATAAATGAGCCTGGAGATCGATTCAGCTTACCAAGGGTCTGTCTGCCTCAGGGCAACCTGAGTCACTCTGATGCCTGTCCTGCCTATACCACCAGTGAGCACCACAGAAATCAGACTGTGAGCTCACATTGCAAATGCCAACACCTTTATCTGCACACTGGCTCATAGGATCAGAGATCCCCCCAAGACCAGTCACCCCCACCCCTCTGCAGTGCAAATCCCCCAAAATGAGGGGGGGTTCATGGCTCAGATGGCAGCAACTGCCTCACACAAAAAGCACTCCATTCCCACACCTCTTTCGTGTCTCACAACCCCACAGTGAAAAACTCACCTGGGTCCAGGAGAGCCAGGAGGAAACTGAGCCCAAGGGATACCCTCATGCTGATGGGAAATAAACACAGGGAGCTGCCAAATCTCACTCAACAAAGCACTGTGTGCCACAAGGGCTTTATAAACTGGAAGGAAAGGGAGTGTTTTAGGGAAGTAGAAGTTGGGGAAGTTTTCTGAACAATATATATATACTGCTGGGCACTAACATCAGTGTTTGCTTTTTCTTTTAAAGCACAGGTGTTGCCTTTTTCTTGACACGAGTGATGCTGTCTGGTTTTCCCCTGTGTAGATCTGCATCCTGTGGGGTAAGACTGCCTTTCCTGGTGATACCAGGTATGTCTCTGGTAAAGACTTTGAACAATGTTCAGCCTCCACTATCCATATGGATGATGGAGAGGAAATGATTTGAAAAGCCCTGGTGTCCTCTCACTGTTAGGCCCAAAGAAACAAAGTATAGCAAGGAGCAGCCAGGAAATTCCCTTGTGGGAATTTCCTGGCTGCTCCTGTGGTTGAGTTTTTGATGGCTGGTTTCCCATTTTGTCATTCCCACCACAGAGTCAGGTGCTCTCATGCCCACAGTACAGCAGGAAAGCAGCAGTGCCAAAGCAGTGAAGTTCCTCTCCAAGCTAAAGTGCAGCTTCAGTTTGCCAAGTGACTGCCAAAGCACATCTTGGAGCAGGCTCAGTCAAGGGTTCTCAGGTTGAATACATCAGAGCAGCAAAGCCACTACTCTAGGGTTTGGGTTTTGATATAAAACACTTGGCAGTTGATAAGGAAGTCTCCTACTGTGCTTCTGGGCTTTAAATTAAACCAAGTCAGCACAGAGAAAGCATCAATGTGGTTGCAAGACAGCCTGGTCCCACATTAGGTAAGGTTATAGCAGTTTTCTATGCCTTGGCATCTCATGATGGGCTAATGACAAGTAGCAGTGACCAACTTGCCATTGGCCCACTGGCTCCCTGCCCCATGTGCAGGTTTTATCAGGACGTGCTGCCTCATTGAAACCATACCCTACTCTGAAGATATCCTCTTGTCCTGCACCATACTGGACACAGACCCTCCAGGACTTTTTGCACTGACAGATGGGAAGAACTTAAGTGCCCTCATGCTCCTTTCCCTTTAGAGACTAACCTCTTCAAAGGACAGTTGTCTTTTGACATTTCCCAATACACTGAGTAGTCCAGCTGGACCCCTTCTTAGCTAAGCCCGCAGTGCTATTTGAATAGGAATCACACTGGGTAAGAGCCTTGGTCACCCATTGCCCATAAAGCTGATATCACAAGGAAACCAGGGAGAATTGTATCTTCACCCAGAAATTCTTTTTCAGCTCAGAAATGGTCTCATGCTGCAGTAGATATGTTAGAATTAAATCAAAGTCCTGACTGCAGCCTGTTCAGGATCTAAATTAATTTCTTATTGGTCTTAAACCTCACAAAGAATAAAATCATGTCCCCAGTCAGGCAGGGGTACCAAGATCAGGGTGATTCTGCCATTTGACTAAATGTGGGACTGCAGTTACAAACAGGAAGATGAGAAGATGCGACTGTCTCACAGCTGATTTTAATTTCATGCCCTTTTGAAGCAGCGAGAAGTCCCTAGGGAGGGCTCGTACCTTCCTGTCGCCCGGCAAGCCTTCCGCACTGGTTGCAGCTGAGGGGCACTCTCCTGGGCCTGGTTAGCCTGGAGGGCGCCTAGGGAGAACTGCCCCACGTTATAGCGGGCACAGCTCCCTGCAATGGATGGGGCTCGCGGCAGCAATCCAGCAGAAGAAATCCTCCAACTGAGGAATGTAGTAGCTTTTAACACTGGGAAATCCTGGAGCTGAAGCCAAAGACCTCCGCCTCACACGAGGTTACACAGGGTACTGAGAACATGGGTGGAGACAACATCAGAACCAATGGGAACAAAGAGGGGAGTGGCATTTGAGGGAGTGACATAAGGGGAGAACCAATAGGAATAACAAGGGGGTGGGGCCCTGGTCCCAGAGCCAATCACTCGATGCTCCCGCTAGAACTTTCTAGAGGGAAGGGAGGGAGCGCCGAGTGACAGGCAGGGCACCAGGGAGGAGTTTAAGGAAGGATACATTGGGATTTGGGAGGAATAGGGGTGACCTGCAGGGAGGAGGCGGGCGGAGTGAGCCAGGCCTGAACCATATAAACTAAAGGGGGGAAAACAGAACCAACCATCCACAACTGAGGGGGAAGCAGAGCAACTTAACACAACACAGCACCCTTTAATTTAAAATGATTAGGGAAGTGCTTGGCGGCTTTCCCTGAACATGACCACACTAGTCTCACTGAATCATATAAAACTCACCTGTTTCCTACCTCTCAGGGAGGGAGGGTGTGAAGCTGCAGCCTTTTCATGTGCTCTTTTAGAGATGAAACCCAGCACAGCAAGGAGGAGGCACCATCTGCAGCAATAAGAGACCTGGAAAATAAGACTTATCAGAGGATACAAAAACAATAAAGGGGCTCAGGGGACACCCAGTCACATCATATAGGTCTACAGAAAAACAGGGCTGGATAGGAAAAACTGTCATGGGGGGTTTACATTAGGTATTGGGGGAATTTTCAAACAGTGAAATTCTTCACTTCAAATAGTGAAGCTGATTGCCTGGGAAGGTGTGGGTCCTATATCCTGGGTGGCTTGGAGAAACAGACTAGATTTATTAGGGGATTATATAAGTTGATAGGATCCTGCTTCAGGGCTGAGAGATGGATTAGATGTTCTCTCTCAAGATTCTTTCTAAATTGGTTCTTTTCTTTTAATTTCATGGTGTGCATGAAGTGCCTGTCATCTGTAGCGTGCCCATGTTTCCAGAAGGAGAGAAGGATGATAACACAGCAGTCACACTCTTCAGGGAGGTGAGACAGAGGCTGGGGAGGTCACAGAAATCTGTGAGACCAGAGAAGTTAAAAATCCAACCCTGAAAATAGGATTGGTAGGAAGGGGAGATGAAAAGGGATAAAATGAAAAGGAAGGTCATTCTATGATCAGCAGAAGAAAGACATCTATCTAGATGCTGGAGCATCTAAAAGCATATGTGAATTTGTCCTGCAAAGTTGTAGCAGAAAATTCCAGTGGGTTTCATAAAATCAGAGAATTGTTTAGGATGAAAAAGACCTTTAAGAACATTGAGTCCAGCCATCAATCCAATAGTGCCATGCCTACCAATAAACCATGTTCCTAAATGAAATATCTACATATCTTCTTAGTACCTCCAGGGGTGGTGACACCACAACTTCCCTGGGTGGCCCCTTCCAGTGCTTGACCACCCTTTCTGTGAGACATTTTCCTAATATCCACTATAAATCTCTCATGGCGCAACTTAATACTATTTTCTCTCATTCCAAGAACCCAAACACAAAGGCACGTCTTCAAAGCATGAAAATAATATATCAGATTTACATCACAGCTGAAGAACCCAGGTCAGAAAGCTCTGAAAAAGAAATAAAAGTGACAAAAGTGTGACAAAGAAAGTAAAGGTTAGAAAGAGTGAATGGTTCCTGTAGGAGATACTGGAGGAAAGCCTTGCAAAGTCCTAACTGGCGTTCAAAGGGAGGATCCTAAGGAAGACTTACAATGTTGGCTTTAAAAAAGAAGAAGTGAGGTCAGAGCTAAGGATAAACCCTCTGATGGTGAGATCAGCTGTGGCTAAGAGGAGCACTCTCTTCCTGTGATGAAACACTTGAGAAGGAGCCAGAAGGAGAGGATGCACCTGGATGAAGGGTGAATCCAACAGAGCCCTGGAACCAGGCAAGCCCAGAGTGGCTGCCAGCCCTCATCCCTCACAGTCATTGCAGCACTGGGACAAGGGCTCCCAGCAGCCCAAAGCCTCAAAGCCCTTTCTGCAACTGGCAGACAAATTGGTGGTCAGGACTAAGCCCTGTACACAAGGCTGGAGTGCTCAGCTGCATCCAAAGGGTCATCCAGAGTACTGGCAGCCACAGCAGAGGTGTTGCCCCTAACCCACATAATCAGGACATAGGTCCTGGAAAAGGCTGGAGGGACCATCACCATAGCCATTTTTAACCACAATGTCTCCTCTTCTTCTTCTCTTTAGAAGACAGTGCTAACTTCCCAACCTCACTGGGCTAACATTTGAGCTATGCTAACATGGGGCTTTCTGTGACTTCAGGACCTTTTACGTCTCCAACAGTGAAAGAACATGCCTAAGTAATACCTCCAATAAAAGAGCAGTGTTCCAAAAGCCCAGGCACAGGTTCTGTGGGAGTAGTAGAGCAAAGGTGTCTCCTCACCTCCAGTTAACCATGGTGCAAGAAGACAGAACCATAATGTGTTACGACATTTCAATGGTGAATTCATCCAGCCCATAAGAAAACCTATAGAAGACTCAAATCCACCCATATTCTGAGCTGATTCCTAGTTCTCCAGAACAGAGATTGGCAAAAACTGCTAGTCTGGTTAACCAGGCAAGGAAACATAACACAGCAACTCTAACCACTTCATGCAAGGGTTAGTGCATCTGCCCCAAAGGGTGAGTGAGAGCAGCCGAAGTCTCACTAAGTGCTTGCTGACTATAGCTGAGGAAGTTTTCACAGAATCACAAAATGGTTTGGATTGAAAGGGGCCTTAAGGACCATCTAGTTCCAACCCTCTCTCACCTTCCACTAGACCAGGTCAATTTGACAGTCATTTGTCTTAGCTGTGATTGCACAAGTAAATAAACCAGCCAAGGGGTAGGTCAGCATAAATCTAGTTGCCACTCCTGATATGGAGCTTCTCAAGATGCCCCCTCAGCTGTGCTCCCCCCACTGCTTCACCAAATAACTCTCGGCCAGAAAAGAGGGAATTTTATTGCCTCTCCCCACCTACAGCTGATGTGGGGTTGGTGCTTGAAGCAGGACCTGGGGAGGGAAGACTGGTGGCACCCAGATGGTTCAGGGGAGCAAAGTCACACCCGTGGCTCCATGGGAGTCAGAGAACCAAGAGTTTGTCAGGAAGGAAATACTGTGTGTCTGGAAGAGCAGCATTCCTGTAATAGGTGCCAATTTTCACACATTACTTTCCCATGTGGACTTTACGTGGCATGGTGCCAGTGCCAGGTCCCAGGTGGCTGCACTGAGCCTTCTCCTTCCACCTCTCCCCATACAGGGGCTCCTTCCCTCTTACAGCCAGTGCTGGATCTGCCTGTCTTAAAAATACCCTTCAGGGCTCGCTTTCCAGCCAGCCAGGTCAGTCTTTTAAGGTGAGAGCTCCTGTTGGCAGAATTTGTGAACTGGGGAAGAGAAGCTGAAGGCTAGAAATAATATTAATGTAATAACATAAAGCTGCTTAAATCCTTTCTTCTGTGGCTAAAAAACATGGTAGTTAACATGGTATTGCACCTGTGCAGCAACACTCCTGAGAAAATACACAGAAATCAAATTGCTGAACACTATCAAATCATGAAACTTCCTCCTTCAAGAGATCAAGACATTTTAAGGAGTGCAAGGGACATTTTATTTTACCTTTGACACTATGCCGTTCAGGCCATTAACATTGGTGAATTGTTGGCACCCTGGCCAGTAGTTACCTCTTCAGCAGGAATAATTGCCAGGGAATCCAACTGCTTTAAAAATATCCTGAAGGAAGAAAAACTTGTACGCACTTCAGTGTCTTCAATAAACTCCCTGTTCCAGCATGAGTCATCTTTGAGCATTCAAGAAGACAGCACCTGTTTAATCCATTGGTGGATGATGTAGAAAGTATGTCCTAATTAGATATTCACACCTCTTATTAGACATTCTTATTTCAGCCTCCTCTTTGGTGAACTTCTCCAATGTGCAACTTTACTGGCATCAGAGCTCATTCACGGAGAAAGTTCCAGGCTGGCAGCTGATGCAGATCAGTTTACCAGTTTTACCTGGTACATCAAGCCAAAGTTAATGCTGCATGGTCTGCTATAAAAAAACCCCAATGAATACATAAGATGAACTTTTTTAATATAATAATAATATCTACACATTATATTTATTGTTCATGGGAGTGGTTAGGAATCTCAGAATGGAATAGAAAGTCAGTGTTTCAGGAATCATGTCTAAGTGGGCTCTCAAGTAACCTGGATCTGCTCTTGTCCCTTGAAAAAGTGGCCTGACCCCAAGCCCCTGGCAACTTGATTTAATGTGTTTAGATGGCTTTGTTTTTTCCTGCTTTCTGCACAAAAAGTCTCCCATACAGCTGGAGCTGATGATGAAGGTCCCAGGCCTGGGAAGGCAATGGACAAGCGACAGCCTTCTACATCCCATTGGAATTTGTGAAGGAATTAGTGAGAAAAATGGGAACCTATACATTTCTTTTAAAAGCCTAATTTTGTGGGGGGGAAAAAAGGAGCCAGCCAAAGACAATGCCTGGTGATGAGGCATTGACACACTGCAGGTGCTAGGCTGATCTGGGGGATTTTGGAGGACAAAGATCCATTCAGCCACTCATCCACTCCTTCCATCTGGCTATCCACTGCACCCATCTGCACACCTCTGGCATGGAAAGCCTCCTTAAAACAGACTACATACTTGGAAACAGGAGATGTGAATTGACAAAGGCATTTTTTCTGAAAAATATCACTCAATCAGTTTTCCACCTTTTCTTTGTCTTCAGTCATTACTAACCAAGTCCCAGCAACAGGAAAAAAGATTTTATCATGAAAAGCAGGAGTCACAGGTGAGTAAAACCTGCCTTGGAAGTGGACAGATACAGCCAAATCAAGAAAAAGAAAAGTAAATTGTTAGCACTAGGCTTGAGACAAAAGGCTATGCTGTGGCAACAAACTCTGCACATGGTGGGAAACATTTGAAAGCAGGCATTTCTTTGAACCTTTACACAGATGCAGACTGTCTGTTTATGTTGGAGATCTTTGAAGTGTGAAGATCCAGACAACCTCATTTACCTCTTTTTCTTAAGCTGAAGTGATCTGGAACTGACTGAACCCTCCTTACGATTTCTGGCATTCCATCTCTCAGAAGTGTGATGTTACTGCATCGATGACATCCTTTTCTGTTGCAGAACTTTTCCTGAGTGTGCACACATCATCCACAGTGAGCCCAGGTGTTACCTGCTTTTCAGCATCAGTTTCTGTCTTCTCTTGCCAGGCCTTTTTTGTGAAGCATCACACATTGCATAAGGAAGAACCCAGAAACCCATGCCCTGCAGCACAAGGAGACATGATCCAAACTTTCCAAGTGATGCTCATCTTCTCCATCACTTTCCAATCCAACATTATTCATTGGTTGATATGCATCATAAAATAAAGGTATTCCCAAATGAGTGTGACAGCACTACAAAGATCATGTTTGCTTAAAGCCTGCATTGGTCTGGGCATTTTTAAATCATCAGTCACTTCAGAAAGCAAAATCTGTTGTTGGATTTGACTGGTTGTTCTTTCATTCTCTCACACATTCATGAGGAAATGCATCCATTGCTCTGGGCAAGACAAGCCTTCAGGCAAAACAACTGCTTGACAAGTTGTAGTACTGTGGATGTTCCAAACTGAAAGAGAGTAGGTTTAGATAAGATATTACAAAAAAAAAAAAAAAAACCAAAAAAACCCACACAAAATAAAAAGTCTTCACTGTGAGGGTAGTGAGGAACTGGAACTAGTAGTGAGGTTGTCCAGAAAAGCTGTGGAAGCCCTTGCCTGCAAGAATTCAGGACTAGTAGACTGGATGAAGCTCTGAGCAACCTGGTCTAGTGAAAGGTATCCCTGCCCATGGCAGAGGAGTTGGAACAAAATGATCTCTAAGGTCCCTTCAACGCAAACTATTCTGTGATTCTGCATTCAAATATTACAGGAAACATCAGATAAATATCCAGAGACAGCAAAGATGATTAACAGGGGTAGAGATCCTAGCAAAACTCCAGAGCACCGAGCATGGAGGCGCCTGGGGTAGCTCAGCACCAGCTGGAAGAGCTTGTGACACAGCACCATGTGGAGACATGGGTTCAGGTCCTGTGAGCTGGGTATGGGATGGCATTCCAGCCTCCAGGATCCAGAGCAAAAGGAGTTGTGCAGTGTGGCATGGAGGTGCTCACACAGCTACCTCCCACCTGGTTTCACCAGTGATGGGAGAGCCCTGAAACCAGTGTCAGCTGCTGTTGGCCTGTGTCCAGGGCTATGTGCCACAAGACAAATGACCTTGGTATTGCACAGATTGGAAAGAATAAGGTAGAATGCACCAAGTCACCTGAATGGCCTTGCAAGGGATAATCAAACTTTTTCATGACTTGTGCCTTGAAACCTGTGATCAGATTTGGGCCTCACATTACAAGAAAGACACTGAGGTGCTAGAGCATTTGCAGAGAAGGGAGCAGAGATGGGCAGGGTGTGCAGCTCAAGTGTGACGAGGAGCAGCTGAGGGAAATGGGGTTCTTTAGTCTGGAGACAAGGGGGCTCAGGGGAGACCTCCTCCCCCTCTGCAACTCCCTGACCAGGAGGGTGTTCCCAGTTTGGGTCAATCTCTTCTGCCAAGCAACAAGTGACAGGTCAAGGAGAAATTGCCTCAAGTCATGCCAGGAGAGGTTTAGATTAGAAATAGGGAAAAGTTTTTTTTGCTGAAAAGCATTATAAAGTTCTGAAACAGGCTGCCCAGGAAAGTGGTGGAGTCATCACACCACAGGTGCTCAAAAAACATGTGTATGTGGCACCTGAGGGCATGGTTTGGTGATGAATGGGCTGTGGTGGTGGGTTGAAAATTGGAATCATGGTCTTGCAGGGCCCTTCCAACCTTAGTAATTCTTTCTGCGGTTCTATGTCATGCTTTTACCTACTCATACTGAAAGGATATGGACCAGGATTTCTCACTCACTAACAAACATCTTGGTTGTGGGGATAAAAAGCATTCTGGCAAGGAGCTCTCTCCAGGATAATGTATGACAGTGAATACATTTTCACAGATAGGCCCTCACTCTCCTATAACCAAAAAGTCACTGGTTTCAGCAAGTCAGGAGATCAGGCTACAGATACCCTGGCTACATGAAATTAAAATTTTACAACAGGAATATCCCTAATAAAAAGTCTCTTAACTTATCAGTGACATACATGCAAACAAAATCCCTTCCAAATGTGGTCTGTAATCAGTCTGCCCTGTTTTTTCAAGCCTGGGATGTTACAAATGTACCTGATAGGGATGATATACTGACAAATGGCTGGTGTTTGTGTGTCTTTTAGGCCTCAGGCAATCATCTGGGAAACCACAAGATTTTAATGAGCCTGCCCCAGAGACACTAGGTTTTATGGAAACAGATTAAAAGAATTTTACATAACAACTTAATCATGTAGTATAATGAGAAAATAATTTTTTTTTTAAATGCCACATAGATAAGACATGGGAAATTCCAGCCCCAGTGATATGAAATGTATGGAAATTATAATCAGGTGGATACAGAAAGAAAATGAAAACGTGAAAGAAGAAAGGCAGATATTTAGAACAGGGATTATAAGATTATTAAAAGACTAGGGCAGTTACATATAAGTGAAAAATCACTAATGTAATATTTTTTAAGAAAGTCTTTGTCATCTTTATTTTTCAGCTTTTGCATGAACATACAGGGAAAGGTTAAGGAGTCCAGCTTGGTTCCAGATCTCTGCTTGGTCTTAAGGAGGACTTGAAAATGTCTGTATCTCAATATAAGGAATGGCAAAATTACATTCACTGGTTCACAGAAAACCTCATCATGACGGTCACCTCGCTCTAGATTACAGGGCAAAAAAGGTTGTAATTGAAGATGAAAATGAAGGTGAAGCTGGGAAAGACACACTCTTCTTATCACGTTACGCAAGACCAGAGAAATAAAGGAAGCACAGACTGCAAAGCCCACCACTGGGATCTGGGCTTCCAAACCCTGTCAGTTTTGTGGGTGAAGATCAGTTCTGAGGCACAAAGTGTTGAAGAAGCATGGGACTCCAAGCAGAGCCATTGATGTAGCACTCAAATCTGCTGAATGCTGCCTTCGAAAGGCCAAGGGAAGCTGCTCCTAGGGGTCTGCTGCAGCTCCTGTGTCAGGCCTGACAGCCACACAGGGATTTTTCAGATACTGTGGAGCAGTATCTGAAATGCTTTTTCAGATTAAAATGCTGCCTAAATGCATTTAGTTGCCCAATTTGCAGTCTTAGCTTGCAAGATCAATCCCATCTGAGGAGCTGAGGTACTGCATTACCCCTACAATTTTCCCCGGATCAGATGATCCAAAGCTATAAAACCCACAGATTCACGAGACACTCTGGAAGTGCTTTGCATGACACAGTCCCTAGGGAAATTTAACTGCAACAGACCCAGTAAAGCCAGCGCTGTGTGTATGCACTGTGTGTTTGCATACCCTGTGTGTATGTACATTGTGTACACTGTGTGTATGCAATCCCTGGGGAAATTTAACTGCAACACACCCAGTAATGCCAGCACGGTGTCTATGCATGGAAAGAGGCAACAGCAGGTCCTAAACCCCTCAGTGAAGAGAGCTAAGCTCAGGTGTGGTGGTGCATCCCCCCGCCTTCTCCAGGCTGTACTGCAGCTGAGGAGTGCTCGCTGGCAAACTCAGCTGGGCTCAGCTCTTCTGGAGCTTATTAGAAACAGACTGCTCCCAGGAGCTGCTGCAGTCTAACAAGCTCCTGTTTTCTTTATGAACAGCCTTGGAAATTATATTTCTTCCCTGAGTAGTAGAAACATCCCTGTTGTCACACTTTCAAAGCAAGTGCTGACCCAGACTGTGGTTGGGATGAAACATGCTTATGACTAAAGCCCACTGTCTTGTGACTCTGTAAGAAATGGTCCAAACTGAGACCCCTGGAGCTCTCCTGAGCCCCAGCAGGCTGTGACCAGCAATCTCCCTCTTAGTGGGGCCTCTCAGAGCCAACTCTCATGTTTGCTGTGCTCGGAGAATCGCTGGACAACAACAAATCCCAGGCCAACACCAGCACCTCTACTCCTCAGGGGCCAGCCCTTGGACCACTGGGGAGGAGCAAAGGCATCCAAAGTGAGTCTTTCCCTACCTTAGAGGGGAATCTTTCACAAGTGCCTTCCTTGCACCAGCTCTTTGTCAGTGTGCATGCTCGTGTGCATATGATAGGGTAAATCTCGAAGAAATGCTGCTTTCTTAGATGTTTAAGTATCTTAGACATCTAAGCTAGGCCTGTAAGTAAGGCAAAGTCATATGTTATAGGCTAAGTTAAAGGTTGCTAAGTGCTTGTTCTTTTGCTAAAATGCTAAGTTTAACTTCGAAGTTACAAGTTAAGTTAAACACTGTTAAGAGTTATTCCTCTGTTAAATTGTTAAGGTTAAATTATAAGTTAAGTTTAAGGTATAAATTAAGGTTAAGTTGTAATTTAAGCCTAAGTACTATTGTGTGCTGATAAGATTCTAGGCCATATTCCTTTTTATCCTTGCCTTCACTCTCCTTTTGTCTCTCACACACACACAATATAGATAGTTCTTGGCCCATTTCTGTTTTGATTGGTTGAATTTTGTTTGATTTTGTTGTTGCTTGTTTTTCCTTGGTGTGCCTTAACTGTCCAGTAAATAGTAAAAGTGAATCTTGCCAGTGAACTTTGTCATGCTGTTGCTCTGTAGTAAATCTGGTTTTTACTGATACCTTTGCTGGTGATTCTTTAGGTGATTTCAAACACTCATGTGTAACAGCAAGTGAGCTAAGTGAGTTCTCTTGGACAGCATAAATACCCTTCCAAAAACAACCCTGCAGAGTACCTGCTACTTGTAGTTGCATCACTCATTCCCCAGGACAGTTCCACCATGGAGACAGCCTCAGTGGCAGGGCTGGAGACAGTCAGAAACGTCACTGACTCTGAAAGCAGAGTCAGTGCTGCAATGTGCAGGTGACTCCAGACACAGCATCCTGTGGGGGTAGCTCCAGCTGCTCTGATCTCTTGTTATACCACCTGTTGCTAAGGGAATCACTTTTGTGCTTCACGTGGGTTTGCAGCCATCAAGATCTGCAATTTATGAGGCAGAAAATCGCAGTGGAATACACGTCTTGACCTGCCTTTTGTCTGTGCCAAGGAATAGATTTTTTTTGTCCTGCCATTCTGGCATGTCAGAGAGGAATTGGTCTTTGGTGGGGAGCTGGGGAAGCAGAAAACTATTGCCTTCTCCCTATGCATCCCAGGGGCTCCTAGTGCCAGAAAAAGAAGCTGTAGCCATGTGAAGCAAAGCCGTGGTGCAACTTAAGTTTACACTGCTGACAGAAATGTATTCCAAGGATTAACTCTGATCTGGCAGGCTTTATTTTGGATCAGACCCAGCACAGACTGTACTTTGCTGTCTCTAGGTCAAATCAGGTGTTGTTTGACTGCACTAAGCCCTTATAGTATCTCACCATGCCAGTTAAACCAAGATCACATCTTCCTTCTCCTGTATTATCTGTTCTGTGCGTCCTTCTCCTATTTCCTCCTCCCTAGCAGTCTTGTGCTCCCCTGGGAAGGCAGTTCATGGAGCAGATCTAAAGCCATCCAGCAATGAAAAGGGCATGTGTTCAGGCCATGCTGGCAAGGACAGAGAGGACAAGGTTGTAGCTGTCCACATTTAGCTTGGCTGACCCTGGCAGGGAACCACACACCAACTTTGTGTATGTGCTTGATCAGGCACATATAAAAACATATCTGTTGCCTAAATTCTGTTTTACAAATCTTGGCTAATTTAATTTAAATTTATTCAGAACTCAAACCCTGTTTTGGTTTAAATCTGTGTTGTAACATGACCCAGAAGCACACAGACCTGGTAGAGAGGGTTAGGGAAGCACAACCCCTCCTTCAGTCGCACAGTCCCTGACTTTTTGCTGGGACCTTTTGCAGGATCTGTGGTTCAGCTTCAGGGATGTGAGCCCACCTCCATCATGCACTGAAAAACTCAGTGAACATCCTGCAAAGGAAGCTTAAAAATTAATTCCTCATCACATGGGGCTGAACTGACATCACCCAATGCTTGGAAACTCAAATATGCCATAGGTCTTTTATGACATCCCCATTCCAGGAATGATCTGGTGACTCCCATTTCTTAGACCTTCCTTTGCCCCGGGCTGTCCAGAGTCTGGCTTGCTATGGATTCAAAGCTAAGAACATGACACTTGAGCTTGTCACCAATAATACCTTGTGCCTGTAACATGGGGTCCCCTATTGCGCTGGACTGACCTACCAAAAGGGCAAAGGTTCTTTCTCCTCCTTTTTCTCTGCACTATGGGCCCGTTCTGTCATGGTCAAAGAAAACATATTCCTCTTATGGACTGCAGACAGAGGTTCCATGAGGGGGATGAAAAAACCTGCCTAAACCAAAGCCAGGATTAAACCAGGGTAATCCTGGACAATAGGCCAGTGCCTGTTTATCCAAAATGCCTTTAGCCTCAAAGGAAATGGCTGTCTAATTAACATCAGCAGAATTAGCATGGGCATGATTTGTATGTGGTCTCTGCCAAGGTTACAGTTGGCAAGAGCAGACTTTGCCAAGAGCAGCCTGCTGGCAAAGCCCCATATTTTCCTCTGCCTTGAAGCAAATTTCCCCTCATTTCAGATACCCTCCTCCACCTGTGGTCTGCTCCTGTCAGTTCAAAAGTCCCCACCCATGGGGCACATTAATCCCTTCAGAGCCAGCCTCTGCATCCACTAGGAAAGAGAGCTGAGTCCCTTATGCAAGACCTAACCAGCACTCTAAGCCAGGGAAGGTTTTTTGTCCCCATTCCAGCCTGGAGCATGGATGCAAGACACAACTAGCCCAGAGCTTTAACAAGACATCACCAAGATGAATCATTACTACTAAGTTATGTGATTACTTAACAATCTGTATACATAACTGGATGAAATGAGCTCTCTCTCCTGACTTCTTTCTCCTTTGCCCAATTATCTTCATCTACTGAAGCCAAGATCCTTTCAATACCTCCAGTTTGCCAGGGAGAGCTGCCCCAGCTTGCTATTTGAATTATAACACACCCTCTAGAAAAGTCTCTGGCTCAGAATTCACTTAAGGGAGAATATCCCTTAAGTACATAACAAGAAAAGCACAGTTGGGTGAGTAATTGATTCCATTCAGATTGAAATGGAAAAATCTCGTTGGGTCCTACTCTCAATTTTCTGCTTCTGTACTTGCTCAGACTACAGCAGGTCTGTTTTCAGGGATCAGAGATGAATTGAAGGCTCTGGGCTAGCTTCCCTGCTATGGTGCTGGCTCAGGGACACCACCTGGGATTCCTTTAGTGTTAAAAGAGGGTTGGGAGAGGGAATCCCCGTCTGCACAGGTGGAAAGGACATTGGGGGTTGGAACTAAAGGATTTTTAAAGTTCTCCTTCAATCCAAACAATTCCATGATTCTATGATGGGAGAGAGAGAGAGAGAGAGACTGTTTCTAAGGTCATGTAGGGCAAGAAAATGGGGACTGGCTTCAAACTGAAAGAGGGCAGGTTTAGATCAGTTATTGGGAGAAAAATCTTTATTGTGAGGGAGGTGAGACACTGGCACAGATTGCTCAGAGAAGTTGTGGATGTCTCATTCCTCAAGCATTTAAGGCCATGTTGGACAGGGCTCTGAGCAACCTGGTCTAGTGGAAGTCATTGCTGCCCACAGTAGGGGGATTGGACCAAGGCAGTCTTTAAGGTCCCTTCGAACCCAAACCATTCTATAATTCTATGATTCTTCTTCTTCTTGGGGCCTTCTCTGAAGGACTGTTTTGCAGTGGGGTGATGTTCAGACACTCAGAACTTGACTGTAAAATGTAAGATTGAGATTACCCCCGAGACACTGCACAATTTTTGGAAAGAACACTTGGAGGAAGACCACCAGGAGCCAGGTGCCTCCCAGGGGAGGAAACAGAAGGATCTCAGCACCACAAGGAAGTTGAGATCTCTAGATTTTTATTGTGGAGTTGTAGTGGTGCAATTTTTCACAGCAAAGATAGGTGGAGGAAAGCTGCATCCCCCTGTCCCTCCATGCAAGGATGGCCACCTGACATGGAGCAGCTGTTTCTTGTCCTGCCTTCACCTGTCTGGGGCTGTAGGATCTCTGACAAATTTTTTGCAAGGTGCACATGCAGCACCTGCCCCGGAGAAACCTGGAGCCCAGCAAACTTCTCAGTCTACTAAGGAGACAATAAATTTCACAGATACAATCTCAAAGGACATAGAGTAGAAAAAGAAGCCTCTGCCAGGGCAGCGACTTCTTCTTCAGCAAAACCAACCAATTTTCATTTGCTTCATGTGAGGAAAGACTGTGCAAGAACAACAACAGGAGCAAGTGTCAGCTTAGCCATGTCTAAACCAGACAGGCCTTCTTGTCCCTCTGACATGCCTGTCTCTAGCTGTCCTAGCAATATGTCTGTTTTTCTTTTGCAGATGGCATGTTTAAATACTGGGCACAGATGGACACAGGACGTAAATGGTGTCAGCTGTGAATGCACAGTGTAGACCACGTTACAAGAGTGGTGGCAAGTAAAATGCCCTCCTTTTTCCATAGGAGGGACAGAAGTGCATAGAAACTAAAGTCCGTGGTCCCTATAATACCTATTGACAAGGTTTGAAGAAAACATGAGATTTGTTAAGACTTTTGCAAAAAGAATTGTGGCACCCCTCATGGCACCACCCTCAATGTAATCCTTCATCACCCTTCCAGGAGAGCAACCCAAGGTGTCTTTCCTTTTGTTCAGCTGAAAGTGGGAAATTGGCTCAAGACTTCCTGAGGCAAGGGAGGAGGACTTTTCCCCAAACATTGATTTTCAATGGATTTTCATCTCTGTTTCTTAATGTGCTTTTTGTGCACTCTTGATTCCCACCAGTTATTCACCCCAGGGCAATCACTTGAGTGTTGCCACTCTATTAAATCTGAATTGAATTAGGCAGGAGGCAATTATCTATGTTGGAACTTTCCCAGGGTATCAGAGCTGAGATCCTCAGCAATATCTGATGAGATATTTACAGACCACATGCAATGCAGTCATTATTTAAAATTAACGTGTTTCCCACACTGCTTGTTAGGATGTTTTTGGGACACTGGGCTTCAGAGTAAGTCAGAGAAAGGAGTTAAATCACACCTCTCTATCACAAAGCAATAGAATTTTCATTTGAGATCTCTCTGAGTGCAGATCTGCTGCTACAGCTTTTTTATTCTCAGGTGGCTGGAAAACAGTCCCTTAACATGAGCCATGTTTTGTGTGCAAACTGAGCACGGACATTGCTGAGTCTTTGGGAAGGGTCCATCATCAGTGCAGGTACTGATGATGGATATTCCTGCCCTACCCTGCCCTGACTGTGATATCTTACCAAATTCATAGAATCACAGAATATCCTGAGTTGGAAGGCACCCACAAGGATCACCAAGTCCAGCTCCTGTTGTTAATGTCAGACTGATGATGAGCCCACAATGTGCTCCCCTTGCAAACTGGGCAAACCACGTGTTGGTCTGTGTCAGGACTTTTGTGGCATGCAGAGCAAAGGAGTCACAGTCTCCACTGCTGGGTCTCCAGTTCAGCAGGGCTACCAAGAAACTGGAGGAGCAGAGAAGGGCTGCTAATACCAGGAGACAGAACACGTGTCCTAGAGACAGACTCCAGAGAGCTGGAATTAGTCTGGTGAAGAGGAGTCTGAAGGGGAAATCTACAACAGATAGTTGAACTACGGTGGTGGAGCTGTTCTCAGCAGGCACAGTTGATATAAGGAGTAACAAAATTAACTCTGGGAGGTCCACTGGAGGTGAACTTGAGGAAAAACTTTTTAGTTGGTGTTGCAAAAGCATAACTAGGGGTCCAAAACTGGATGTGAAAATAGTCAATGACCTATATGTTGAATCACATTCAAAAGAGCCAGAATCATGGGATTCACAAATCATGATTTATTGAATGCAACATGTCAGGTTTGCTGGTGATAATGCAGAGCAATTACACATAGCACCAGCAGTATAATTGCAATCGCAAACTTAATATCCCATGTCACCACTCACACAGCTGAGGACACAGAGCTTACCAAAAGGTATCTGTTCCAGGGAGGGTGAAGAGAACCCATCTGTCAACCTGTCCCTGCAATTTCATGTCCAGTTCTGATCCTCTGGTTAGATGCAGAACTGGGGTAAATTTTATACCTTGTTAACCATTATTGTGCAAATGACTGTGGTTGGGACTGTGGTCAGATCTTCCATTCTTTGTGGGCATGTTGTATAGAATATTTCTTGATAAGGGATGTACTTGATATTTGTGGGTATGGGGAAGGAGAATGAGACCATACAGCCTATGCCTCACTCCATAATCCCATGCACCAATTGGCACCAATGCCACAGTGACACAAAACACAAGGCCTCCATCTGCTTTCCATGCTTCCACCTGTGTGTTCCATGGCATATGAGCTTTGCATTTTCTTCACTATTTTACACTTTAAACAGCTGGGATGTATAAATTTCTCGAGGTTGGGATTGTAGGCACTTGGGACAGTAGTTCATGTTTGGACTCAGGTGTTTATTATTTCTCATCAGTAAAACAGGCTCGTGAATATGAGTTTTGCAGCCTTTCTTTAGCAAGGCACAAAATGGCTATCTCTTGAGGTCTTTTAAGACTAAATTATCTAATTAAGAAAGGACACATATTACTTTCCCTTTTAACTCAATAACTGATCCCTCGAAGCCCACAATGCAGACTTTTCTGTTTAATTACAAAACATCACCCAAACCCATGAAGAAGAAGGAAGAAGAAGGTAAAGAAGAACAACTTGCCTCCACGATAAAACTTCCATCTTGCTTCATATATATTTCTACATTCTAAAACTCCAAACTCCAAGTTTTCCACCCTGTGATATTACACACTTCTAACCAACTACACACCCATAATCTCAGTACTATCAATTAATTTTGGAAGCCTGTTCCATGGCTTCAGATCAAATGCAGTGTTCTTTTGTGGGTCTATGCCTTTAAACACAGAAAGGTTAAAATTGCCAGCATCTAAGATTCTAGCAGGGATGAAGGACCAGCCCTGGATTTGGTCACCAGAGTTATCTCCATCCTCAGAACACAGGTAAATCAATGTATATGAAGTGGCCAGCTTTGTAAAATGTTGGGGATAGCCCATCTAGACTGAGCAGGAGATTGAAGTGCAGGTCTTCAGACAAAGCCTCTGGGGTACAGTCTTCCACCACCTTTGCCAACTTTTTGTGTGGGTTCAGTGAGGTTCAGTGAGAGAGGTTCATTGAGTTGTTTTAGTTGAAAAATAAACCAGAAAATTATTATCTGTTTCAGGCAGATACATTCTAGGTGTTCCTAGAGCTCATCACAGC
Source organism: Serinus canaria (assembly GCF_022539315.1). Taxonomy (NCBI): domain Eukaryota; kingdom Metazoa; phylum Chordata; class Aves; order Passeriformes; family Fringillidae; genus Serinus; species Serinus canaria. The sequence continues at coordinate 68,283,474 of NC_066343.1, read as the reverse complement.
CTGAGAGCTGAGATGAGCAGTCAGCAGCAGACAGTCTCTGAGTTGCCCCCACTACCAACAAAATACCTTTGGTAATCTAAAATAGCCTCTGCTTCATAATTGTGTTTTGGGATTAACACAGCTTGCTGTCTTGCTGACTGAGGTGGATTAATGCCTATGTTGCACAGGAAGGAAAGATTACAGCCCACAAAACCTAGTTCAGGGACCAGTTGCAGCCAAATCATCCTTGACTTACTGGTTGTCAGACCCAGTTCAGAATGTAATGAGCCTCATGTGCAAGTGCATGTAGGAGAACAAAAGCCCTGCCTCACCTTACGGTAACAATCCAGTGTAAGTAATTTCACAGGCAACAGACCTCCTAATCAAGTCAGTTATGAAAGAGCTCATTTGTGGGGAGAGGAGGCAAGGCTTGAATCTGAATAGAACTTCACAGTTAGTTTTGGTAAAAAAGAGTGATAAATACTGAAATATGCATTTGCTTCCATGAAGAACAAGTTAAGGCTGCACAGCTTGTCTAAGAAAAGCATGACAGGACAGGTAGAGAAAGGGGTCCTGGGCTGGCTGTGTGGCGCACAGTAAGAGAGGTGATGAGGGCCAGCTGTGGGATGACTAGTACAAAATGTGCTTTTCTCTTATTTGTCTCTTCTTCCAACACACTAATCTCTTCTGGTTCATTTGCTGTCATATAAAATTCTTTGTTTAGTTTTGTTTAGCTTGACTGACATTGCAGTTCTTGAGAATCAGTGGGCGTGATAATGCTCTCTCCTGCTCATGACAGTGCAGTACTTCAAGAAACAGAAGGATTAGAACCTGCATATCACTCACCTGCATGGACCAACCACACTGGGGACAGGTAATGGGGAGGTTATTTCCAGAAAAAGAAGGCTCTTCCAGGAAAGGTCTTTGCAGTGCAAGCAGGAGTGGGAAGAGCCTCTGAGTTGCCCTGTGAAGGCTGTTCTGTAGGTCTTACAGTGTCTGTGACCTGCAGTGTGTCTGGCTCCATCTGGAATATCACCAAGGTACAAAATGTGTGTTTCTGGTCTCACACCTTCCTCAGCTTAAGTCAGTTTCTCTTCTTTTTCCCTTCTTTTGAGTCATAGCATTGATTAACCCAGGAGTAGTGGATAATTTTTAAGTGTTGTGGATCCATGGTTAATTAATTGGTTACAGATATCTGTACAGATGGGACAGACTGAGAACACACAATCATTGCAGCTCCCCACAATTTCCTAAGTTGTAATATCTTGGTTGCTTCTGTTCACATACACATCATCAAGAGTGAACCAAGAGGGAAAGGAGAATCAGCAATACTGAATTCTCATCATGTCCCACATCTGCTACCAGACAAAAAGCATAGGCCAACAACAGCAAAGCTGCACTATGTAGTGCTAATAATGGCTCCAGAAATATTTCTCCAAGCTGGATTCTCAAGAAACAAGTGTCTGAAGCAGGGTAGAAGGGGCAAAAGTCAGTGGTGAGCAAATGGTGCCTCACAAGTTCAGCAAAGCCTTTGCATGGCAGCTCCCTTCTGACTGCACTTTCAAGGAACTCGACAAAGATCAAGCCAAGGACTCAGCACAAAGCTGGAAGGATTCATCAGACACTGGTTTGGTGGGGTGCTGTATCACAAGGATGTGTGAGCACTTCCTTCAATTGGTCAAATCCTGCATGGGATTCCATCAGTGGTTTCAGTCTCAATCCAGATAGTCCAGGTATCCTGTGCTGCCTGCTGGTTTTCAAACATGTGCTTTTATCTCTTATCCCATGCTCCTCATTCTTGAGGGTACTTTCCTTGTCTCTCATCTTCTGACACCCTCTCTGTGTTCAAAGCATCATTTTTCAGCCTGATCCTTAAGGTCTCACTTCCTTCTTCTGCCCCCTGGCTCTTCATCCAGCTACGGTTCTTATCTGGTATCAACTATAACCACTGTGAACTGGCTTGTGTCCTCAAGTGAGGCACAGGGCAGTCCATGTCCACAATTATGGCATTTTTCTCTATTATGGCAACAAATAGGAGGAGGTGGGGAAGCAATGCATAAAACAATATAAAAGTATTCTAGGAAAACAAGCTCTGGAGGAATCCAAATGCCTCCTTGTTTGTAGAGCCAACATTTAATGAGGCAAACGCAATCAGTCACTGTTCTTATTTAACTTGCTTTTCAGCCAATTATGTGTTTCTTAGGAAATTCTCTCCAGGGACAATCACTTTAGGGAGACCATAATCTGATGGCTTGCAGGTCAGGCCCTTAGAGCCCCCTACAAAATCATGCCAGGAGGAGAAGCCCTGTCTCAAACATCAACAAGGCTGGAGGACACAACAGGAGTCATCTCATAGCTGCCTCTAATCCAGGGTCTGTATGTCACAGTTAGTTTCTACAAGACACTGAAGCCATAGCAACTGATACCTAAGAGAGACGCAGAGCCAGGCTTGCACCTATAGGAAAGGCAAAGAATAAGAAGAGAGATCAGGTAAGAAAAAACAGAAAAAAAGTGGAAGGTGAAGGGGAGGATAGTGCTGAGGAATATATTTGACACAGGCATGTTGTTGTGCAAGCTGCAGGTTGGGCTCTGGAGAGCAGCAGCCAGAGCCTGAGCCCCAAGCAAGAGGATGTGAGCTGTTGGTCCTTTGCATAGCAAAGAGCACAGGGTCCTGCAGCCTGGGCAGGGATCTGGGCATTCAGGGACACACCAGGAGCCAATGACTCCAGGCTTCCCCCACACTTAGACTGTGCAGGTATAAAAGCCCAGGGATTTCTCCATTGGGGCTCCTCCTCCGAGGCAACAGCTTAAGCTGTTATTCTGTTATTGCACCATGATTAAACTATTTTAAGGATCAAGATGTCTGAAACTCTGCTTCTATGGGAAACCTGGGATCAAGCCAGTGAGCAAACCCAGTCTGGCTGTGTGAATCAGGTAGGTGGGAAGGGGCCTCAGCTCAAGGGGTGCGAGTGCAGTGGCCAGAGTGGCTCCTGGATGGCTGGGTAGGGAAACTTCCCCTAACACCAGTTGTCACCCTACATCAGGAAAACAGAATAGACTATTTTTGTTGGAAGGAACCTACAGCAATCGTCAACTTGCTCATGGTGCACTCCTGCATCCAGATTGCTGATAAATATGATTGAACTGGCCCTGAAATTGACCCCTGAGATAAACCACTGCTTGGTGACTGATTGCCAGCCAGATGAGGGCCCATTCATCACCACCCTTTGAGCTCTGCTTCAGCCAGTTCTTCACCCAGCACACCATGACCCTGCTTATCCCACAGCTGGACACTCCTGAGGGACGGTATCGAAAGCCTTCCTAAAATCCAGAAAAACTACATCCATTCAGTGGGTGACCTTATCATAGAAGGATATCAAATTAGTTAAACAGGACATTCCCTTGGTGAACCCCTGTGGACTGTGCCTGATGATTACATTTTTCTTTTCTTTAAAGTCCTCACTGAACCATGGCTGCAACAGCCACAAAGTAACTAACTATAAGCATTGTTGTGTTCCCCATTCCAGAACTTCTCTTTTTGTTAGAGACTTAAAAAGCCTTGTGGCCAAATTACCCTTTGAACTGTGGGCTTGTGGGACACACCTGAGTGTGTTGCAAAATCCCTAAAGCAGGAAATCACAGGTTTCATGCCTTGGGCAGAAAGACTGAATACCCTGAAGTTGCATCCAGGAATGGAAAAAGAAGTGTGGAATAAAATAACCACACCACTCCCCCAATAAAAGTATTTTTCTGTTATAAATGTAGCTGAGAAATAGAAGTGGTTTATGTTCCTGGCTTTTATATCCTGGCAACTGCAGTGTTGTAATACTTACCATGCATTACTGTAAATAGGATCTAAATTAAAGGTTTACGTTACCCCAGCTGCACTCACACCAGTGGGAGAAAAAACCCGGGAGAGCAGCCCATAAACTCCACAGCTCCAAGCACCTCTGGTGAGCATCCCAGCACAGCTCAGACAATGAACCAGCCCTGGAAGAAAATTACCTTCTTTCCCCACTCTGGGGCTCTGAGTTCACTTTAACTTCCCGAAAGGGCTGGCCCCTTCTCGGCAGGATCTCTGTAGTGCCCTGGTGACTTGACTGTGTTTGCCTCATATCTGGAGAGCATCCATGTGATTCACCCACAGCTCCTCCAGGGCATTGCAGCTTTGATCCTGGCCCTCATTGCTCATTTTTGTTTTCTCACAAGAGAGAAAATAACAAAGATGACTGACAACATGCAAGATGAGGAGTCTGCTCCGTGGCCCCCAAGTGCCAAGGGTACAGGCTCAGGTGTTTAACAGGACTGTCTGGTGGGCAGCAGGTGCAATGCTGTGCTGGGATCTTACACCACCCAGCTCCCATGAGCCAGCTCTGCTCCCTGGAGCAGAGCACATTTTCCCTCAAAACCAGAGAAACCAACATAATTGTCTTCCTAGAAACGAGTAACAGCACAGAATGACAGACATTTTATCAGTTGACTTACAGCAATGAGTCAAGTTTTGGTGTTTGGGCCTGGTTTGCCCAATGACACACTGAAACAGGCAGAAGGCTTTAGTCTCTCTTTTCCTTTTCTTTTTTAATATTTTTTAAATATATGTATTTCCAGACATGGGAAAATAAGCAAGAACTGAGTTTCAGCAGTCAGCAGCTGAATGTGGAGGGGGCTGTGTCTAACCCCCCAGGGTTTTATGCAGAGTAACCTGCTTAGCCAAAACAGGCCTTTCTATCTGAAAAGCTGTGCTGGTTTTACTGTAAACAAGAGAAGTTTTCAAAACAAAGATTGTTTTCCAAGTTAAAAAAAATTGAAAATAATTTACATATATATTTATCTCAACTCTGGGATCGTGTTATCACAGGTCACTGCTTCCCTTCTTCCAGCCCTTGGAGGCTGTCATAGTTTAACTATCATGCTTACTAATGTCCTCTCAACAGGGTCATAATACTATTTAATTTCTCCATCCAGCCAGAGACGTGTTATAGAATCTGTAGCAATTCTTCACTCCTGCCCTTCTCCCATTTTTGCAATGGGCTGAGTGCTTCAAAGGTGTCAGGGGAGCGGAGAGATGCTCTGCAGTGCAGGCAAGGCACACACTCACGCTCTTGCACACACCTACTGCATGATCACATAGCCCTGCTCTCCTGGAGAAACCAGACAGAAGGGGATAATCATCTCATTGTATGTCTCCCAGAGTAAAATTATCCCCTGCAGGAGAGAAGACTCCTTGTGTGGGTAGATTTCCCTGCCTGCAGAGCACTCATATGCTAAAAACAAGAGGAGTACCACGTGAGCTCTGGATCCAAGGCAGAGATGAAGCTTGTTTTGAAGATGAGAGGTTGTTAGCACACAGATCACTCTGGAAGATTTTTCCTGAGTTTCCTTTGAAGAAGTTGAACAAAACCTCACAGGAGAAGATAGTGAAAATTTTCTGCATATCTACCTGGTGCACAGCAGATGAGACTGGGTAAGGCCAAGAGCTTATCTACAACACAAACTGTCCCCCAGAGATACCACACAGTCCCCTTCATGGGACATCTCTGATGCCAGAAGGGAGAAAAATAGGAGACCAAAACTACCAGCAAGGACATACACCATGGAAGAAGACTCCCACACACTTTTCAGTCATTTCTTTGTTCATGCTTCCTCCTGTCTTTGAAGTGTGGTTTCTAAGGGGTATGCTTCATGGTACCCCTAAACATGCAAGAGAAAGTAGAGTAAGGAAGTAAGAATGGAATGAAATTTAATGTGTTAAAGAAGAAGGCTCTGCCTGAGCATTGTCACACCTTTCAAGGAGCTGCACACAGATGACCTGAGACTTTTAACTCACTAGAGTCCCCGTCCAGTGAGACATATGTATGCAAAAAGGGTTAAAGATAAAAGAAAATATGCCCAAGTGGTGCCAACTGACACCACCTGAAATGCGAGTACATGATAAATAGCCTGGAGACAAAGTCTTAATTAAAGTATTTTTCTGAAAATCAAAACTGAACTCAAAAGGGAGGGTCTATATGCTGTCATAGTGTTCTTATTTTGGTGTTAAAGTTCTAGGAAAAGAAAATTGGATACACCATTCTCACATCAAATAAGTATTGCACCACCAAGCCAGTTGATTGATGAAGAACCCTGAAAATCAAGAAAAAATTAATTAGGATCTTACTCTACTCATGATGCTGTCAATTCTGGTGACAACTAGAGCATGGTTAACTAAAAATAAAGAATTTTTCACCACTTTTCCAAGTGGTGGAAAAGTAATAATTTGGAAAGCAAAGATTTACAAAGAGTATACAGCATTCAAGTTCCAAATTCTTGATTCTCATTTTTTTGTTGTGAATCAGATAAGGCATATGATCCTACTGTGACAGAGGTAGTAAAAAAATTATTGTTCCAGTCATACTAGTTGTTCTTAATTTCAGGTGTAATGTGGAAGTTAACAGTGAACTTGGCAGATTACAAATTCCTTTACCTTGTGAAAAATTGACTCGATACCATCTAAAATCCCTCTCCCTAACACAACAATGAATCCAATTTCCACTCTGCTAATAAGAGAGGAGTCGATCCCACAAATATCTGAAATTGGACAAATGCTCTTAAACACTTAGGGACAGTAGGTATTATTAAATCCCTCATGATCACTGAAACTGGTAGAACTGATGACACAAGTTGGTGTTTCTAAGTCAAACTGGCCTGTTCACTGTTCCTACACACATCCTATGTGGGATGGTGAGCATGGCTATCGGAGCAAACCTTTGCCCCCTTGAGATGAAAAAAAGAGATGCAGCTGGCACTAGAGGGACAGGATTGAGACTCTTAAATAGTGTATGTGCTGATGCACTTGTGCATAAATTGAGCATAACCACAACCACCTAGTGACTCAAGGAATTTGGAACACCCAACATGGTCCTCTGTGTTAGGATTAGGGACAAACCAATAGCTTGGGTCTGATATACGACCTCAGTGGGAAAAATCAGGGAAGGAGACCTGCATTTAACTATAGATCATAGTTAAATGTGGGTTGCAGTGCTGTTGCTGTTGCAGTGCTCTTGCAATAGTCCTAGCCAATGTTTCACTTGGCTTTAGCCGCATCCAAGCTGAACTTGTTACTGAGAGTCGCCTTGTACATAAAATCTTGGAGAATAATCATACAATTTGAAAGGTTCCATGAGCTGTGTTCAGCATGCGAGCATGAATTCTTGATATAAACCAAGGGAGGACTGTTGAGATATATTAGTTGTTTAGCTTAAATAAGTAAGTTTAACATAGAATGAGCCACAGAGTTATAGTGTATTGTGATTCAGTATGTTGTTTTCTTAGCTTTGCTCACATAGCATGAGCAGCTGAATTTGCTGAAGCCTTAGTCTGCAAGCTGTGGACTTTCACCTAGATAAGTCCGTGGCTGAGTTAATTTTCTTAGTAATTTTCCTGATAGCCGGTACAGTCCTGGGTTTTACCTTCAGTGTAAGGACAACATTGATGACACACTGATGTTTTGGTTGTTGCTAAGTAATGTTTATCCCAAACCCAGGACTTTTTAAATTTCCAATGTTCTGCCAGCAGGCAGGTACATTAGAAGCACAAACCAGGGCATCATCTGAAGGAGCTCTGGTCCCAGGCTCATGCTGTGCCCCAGGCAAGGCCGTGGCATGGTACATGTGGAGCAAAGCACCAGGGGATGGAAACTCACCTGGCTCTGTCCCTCTGAAAACCTCCACCATGGAAAAGTCCCTGGCCACCTCTGTGCAGTGAAACCCATATAGAGGTAGACTTCAATAGGAGGGGAAGAGGAGGGAAAGATTTAAACAGATTTTCCCAAGGTTTGGCTGAAATGTCTGACTGATTGCACTGGCTGGGAGGTGAGGAAGCACTTAAGACCATCTCAGAGAGGAAGATTCAGTAGGAAGGGAAGCCTGGTCAAGGTCAGTGACCGTGGAGAGAGAGAAAGGGGAGCAGGTGGAGGAACAGAGCTGGGAGGGTACGCAGGACAGCACACAGGCTGTGCCCCTGAACTCTTTCCATGGCTCTTTTTTCCATTGATCACCTCTTGGCCTAAATTTCTCAAGGGAAGAGCTCAGTTCCCACATGTTTAGGGCATAGGTGACCATAAAACTGTGTTACCTTGGCTCAGGAAAAGGCTCTCTCATTACCCCTGCTCCCTTTGCATGTTACTTTCCTCCCAGGGGCTGACAGAGCTGCAAATGTTTCCTCCTCAAAAATGAAAGGAAAAAGCCATGAAGAGACCAAGCCCCAAAGGGAAATAATAAACAAACCCATGACAGCATCACCTCTTTGATAAAATGCTGGGAAGATTTTATGAAAGCTCCTTAGAGAAATGTGGCTGGCTGCTAGCCTGGAGCAAGAGCTCCCACATTCCTTGTGCCCCCAGATTCACAGCTTGCTTTATCAAGGCTTGTCCTTCACCCCTGCCTCCATCACTGACAAGTATAAATGGTGTTGGGCGGGGGGGACTCTGCCACCGAAGGGGAGGAAGAGCGCCTTAATGAAAGAGAGGAACAGGACAAATCCTGAAAGACAAATTAATCTAAGAGACACCAAAATGCAGAAGAGACACATAAAAGGGCTGAGTGGAGAAGAGGTCATGGGAAGGGAAAATACCAAGACACTTAACCAAAATGATTGAATAGCAAATGCTGCGCACAGGCTGTCTCCTTTGGTGTGCGACATTATCATCTTCAGTGTGCAGCTTCTCCCTGCCTGCCCAGGGGCAGGGTGGTGCTGCTCTCTCTCTCACTCTCTCTCTCTACTTTAAAGACACCCAAAGGCCTGTGCCCAGACCAGCAAAGGGTCTCAGGCGTGGGAAAGCTCTGCGTCGCCACTCCTCACTCCCAGACACCTGGCACGCACACTGCAGCGCACACAAGTGCCCTATGGCACAAACAGGAAGATCCACCCTTCCCAAAACCAGTTCTCATCTCCTGAGACCAAGGGCAGCCCTTGAGATTTTCCATCCTCTGTTATTATTCCCTTGGTTATACATACAAAACACAATTCTTTTCCCTGGTTCTACAGTTCAGGATAGACCCAAGCACCCTGGTTTTAAGTTAATGGTTTCCTTCTGGCTGCTTTCATTGAGCATGGAATTCAAGGTTTAACAGTCACTGAACTGAAATCAAGCTGAACTACTGCTGCCGTCACTCCTTCAGAGTCATGGTCTGTCTTGCTTTGCTGCTTTCTGTCACCAGGATTTTCCTGCTAGTAATCCCAGTCCCAAAAATAGGGAGGGCAGAAGACCACTTTACCCACACCTTGTACTGCAGGCAGTCAGGATCACACAGCCCTTCACAGCCCCAGTTCGCTTATGAATCTCAGAAGGACTGGTACAAAAATCAGCTTCTTCTGTCCAGGGATCCTGGCTGTGGAGTCTTCCTCACTGCAAGTATTCCAGAACCATCTGGAGACAATCCTGTGAAATGTGTTGTAGGATAGCCCTGCTTGAGCAGAGATGTTGGACCAGATGACCCAGCCAGTGGTCCCTTCCAACTTGACTCACCTTGGACTCAGTGATCCTTCAAACATGCAGGAGCAGCAGCCTTGCTGCTCTTAGATTTCTGGGAGTAGCTGAGCTAGGACTTACTTGATTTTGGCTCTCCTGTGGACCTGTATGTCTGTCCTACTGGCCCAGAGGAAGTTTGTCAGCATGGCTTCTCCTCTCCCATGATCATCTTTCCTCCTGGAAGGCCAATAGAGCTGTAAATATTTCCTGAGTGAGCACAAAGTAAATTACAGGACTCGGGAAATTATTTGCCTGGAGATTACCTAAAGCAATGCGGCAAGAAAGGGAAAGCAAAGTTAAAGGACAACAGAAACTCTGCTCCTCTGTGCTGGGTGGAGTTCAGAGGTTCCAGGAGAGCCCAGAAGGTTTAAGTGAAAATGTAATTTTTTCAGGGTCCAAGCTGGCACCAGTCAAGTCACAAAATACAGCTATTACAAGTGGTCCCTGTGACTCATACCTGAGAGGTGAGTGCATCCAATATTAGCTTTTAGCAATAGTGCTCTGAGTTTGTGGCTCCTGGCCAGCGACCAGGTACAGAATTAATAAGAGCCTGTCATGTGAAATGACATGTTTGTGTGACTGACACCTGAGTGTGCTCAGTTCAGATAGGACAAGGAAACCAGTATATCTCTTTGACCCAAACTACATTTCTTTTAGCTCCAGTATCTCAGGCTGTGCCTTAGCTGCTGTGTCTGGCAGGGAACATCCACATGGGACCATTTACCACTGAAAGCAGCCAGAAACCTCACATCTGGGGTGTTCCCTGACAGGCTCTTCAGGAAAGTGTTCCTTGCTCCCAAATACAATTTAAAACAGTTGCAGATCTCCTAGGACAAGTTAAACCTGCCTGGCAGGAAAGTTGTCTTCTGGCGAGAAAATTAGCAAAAAATAAGTATTAATTACAAGACAACATCAGTGTTTCTCCTTGGGATAGGGAATGAGATTGCCCCTCCCCATATAAATGAAATTAACTTCTTTCAGTAACTATGTAAATGCAGCATTACTCCAGCTCCTCAAGAGAGCTGGTTCCAATGAAGGCTGTCACAAAACAAACCAAGAGTGTTTGGGAGCTCAAAGATGGCTCATCTGTGTGGTTTTTGCTGCTCCCTGTTGAGGCATTCCTAAAGAGGGTAGGGAGGTGTAAGTGGCTGTTGCTGGTGACTGGGTGCAGGGGTAGGGAGACCTCTCATCTGTTCCCTGTGCCACTCCTATTCCTCTGTGGAAATGGGTACACTGCCACAGAGGCAGTGGAACTGTGCAGATTTGTTGAGTTTTTCCTCTGCCCAGGCCATAGTTTCCAGGGGGGAATTCCACTCCAGTTCAGTCATCTCCAGGACTTGACCCAGTTGCACACACATAGGACTCTTAAAGCTATCTGCATGGGGTTTGGACATGTGACCTGGGACCTGCAGGAGATCTCAGCCCCTCTGGAGTGGCAGGATGACCCATGGCATCTCAAATGGTTCCTGACCCCTGCACCTAGGCATCTGAGTTTGAGCCCATAGTCAGCACAGTCAATGAAGAAATTCAGTTCTCCTTTCCAGGCTGTCTCAGAGGAAGTTCCTGTTGTCACTTGCCAGCTGGAGCAGAGTCATGGGCTTCCAGACTTCTCTCAGCTGCTCTTTGTCCCTCTAGCCCTGTGCTTGTTTCATGCTGCAGAGCTTAGAGAGCTTCTGCCCTTGCCTCCTCTGGTGGGTTTTTGAACAGTCACCCTTCCACCCTTAGGTCCCCAGAGACAGCACAAAAGTCTTCTCAGTGTTCCACCATTCTTGTGTGGAGTCTGGACACACCATCATCTCTCTCCTCTGTCTGGAATGACAACTATCATCCCAGTATCAGGAATGTTCATCCCTGTGGCATGTTTCTTAAGCCCTGCTGTTCATCAGGGAAGGCACAGGGCTGGGCTGCAGTGTCTGATGTCTGCTCAGCACTTGGAGTGCTGTAAAAGAAACAGACACAGAGAGAGCTCTGGCACTGTGTCACTTGTGGCCCTGTTGCTCAGAGATAGAGGAGACTCTCTTATCTCGAGTTTCCACCAGGGACAGTGATGAATTTAAAGAGCTAGTGGTGTTCAGACATTGAGAAGTGAGTAAATGCAGAATGTCCCAAATTGGATGAGAGTAGATCCTGTTCACAGCTGTTCTATACACAGTACTTTTCAAGGAGCAAAAGGGTTTTTAGGACAAGACCTGACCAGAGCTCAAACTATCTCTATCCAACCTTTTTCTTGGGCATTACATACACGCTATATGTGATGAATGTTACAGGACTCAGGGACGTGTTTTCCCTCACGGAGATATTTAAATGGGAGCACCCTGAAAGTTCTAGTGTCTAATGAGTTATACTTGAGTCTCACATCTTACATCCATATTGCAGATTTTTTGCCCTCACCAGAGTACAACATGAGAGGGACCATATCCCAATACCCAAGCAACTGTTGTGGAAATGCACGACACTGGCTGCTGGGCAAGCAGAGCCAGCAGGTAAGATGTTCTTAGCTGTCCTGGAGGCAGAAGGAAGGTCTCATCCCAAAGCCCAGGCCCTTGGGCCAGGGTGGTTGCCTTCATTCAAAGGGAGCCCGTTCCCTCCTGTGCCACCAGCTGCAAAGCCAGGTGTCACACAGCCATGCAGGTCCTGGGCCAGACACATGGACTGAGACACAGATGAGCTGTGTCTGGGCTCTAAGTGAAAGATTTCATGCCAGCAAGAAAAAAAGTCAAAGACACTTTCATTTGAGACGAAGTGTAGAGGAGTGATGGACATTTTAGACAAAGTTTCTCAGATCCCAAAAGGTTTCATTAAGCTGGGTCCTGGCCAGCAGCAGAAATTAATGGAATGCAAGTGGGGAGGAGGGAAAGCAGGAGCTGTATTAATTGGGAACTGGACAAATTCCCTGAAAAGGGCTAAGGCAATCAGTGATCCTACAACCAACAAAACCACCGTCTCAGGCAGCATATTTCTCATAGTTTCAGAAGTCTTCTTATAGTTTTAGAAATCTTTAGCCTGAGAGCACATTCTCCTTGTTGTCTTCCTCCCATTCACTTATTTTCTTCACCAAGGTGTAGGTGACGAGGAGAGGGAAAGACAGTAAGCAGATGATCTGTCAATGCTCATCTGCTTTGAGTACATGTGGAAACCTGCCCTGGTACAGCCCCACCAGACCTGTCTAGAGCTGCTCAGCAAATGCAACCAGCTCCTGCATCCCCAGCAGGCACCACTGCGAAATGGAGAGCTGAAACTCAGCTTGAGATGAAAGGGCTGCAGAAAGGGAAACTATTCTCTCATCCACACTGCAATGCCAAGCAGCCTTTGTTCATGCTCCCACAAGGTGAAACAGAGCAGGGTTTGAAAGAAATCAGCACTGCTGCTGCCATTTTACAGATGGAATAGAGCAAACAGAGAGGGAAGAGCTTCCCAAGATATACCAAAAATGTCAAAGCACCTGCAGCAATAATCCTAGACCAGACAAGAATGCAGAGGAACTGAATATATGGCCACTTTCATTTTGCATTTTAAATTTCATAAGTTTTTAGGTCAGAAGGGACAAATCCTGTCAACTTGACCTCCTGTAATGGAGAGGTCTGGGAATTTCCTCCAGCGAGACTTGGAGTTTGCAGTTTAACTGAAAGAACTTTTGGCAAGACAGCCAGTCTTAATTTGAAAACCTCACACAATAGAGAATCCAAAACACCTTTTAGCATTTTGTTCCAACAACAAATTACTCTCCCTGTCAAGCATGAATAGTTTAAATTGTAGATTTATTTCTTCCTACAAAGCATACTTCAATAGCTTGACAGCTGGAGTTCACCTGACCTAAAACCCAGATAACTTTATTTTGCTGGATGAGTTTTACCTCTCCAGTTAGGCACTACAGTGTGATTCATTGCCTTTGAAATTTAGGTATGGATGAAAAAAAAAAAAAAAAAAGGAAAAATGTTTGGATTTGCATGGGTCTGCCAGGTGAATAACACCCAGAAGGTCTCTCAAGGCAGCTAAACTGAAAACAAGCAGAACCACAGCTTGCAGCAATTTAAGAGTGTTTGCTGCCAGGGAAAACACCTTTCCTTCCCCACAGTTTAATAACACTTCTGGAGCTCTTGAAATCTGGTGTGTCAAACTGGGCTGTGCACTGCCCTCCTTACATGGCTAGCAAAGACAGAATCATGTCTCCTGTGGACCAGATCCTTCTGAGAGCTGTGTTCTCCATAGCTCCCCATCCACTGCCTCCCCATTTTCTCATGTTGATAGACCTACTCAGCAGTGCTTGGTGCTTCTCCAAGAGCAAAGCCAAAGCTTAACACAGTGGTTAAAACAGAAAACTTAACCTGAAACTGATATGACACTTTATTGCCATTTTAATAAAGGAAATAATGCATCATTGATGCAAGAGTAAGGCAGGGATATAGTAAACATTGATTACTACATGTCAGGCAAAAGCAAGAGTAATTTGGTAAGTAATGTAACAACAACAACAAAAACCACAAACAAAGGGGAAAGACCAAACAAACAGAACCCACACTACACTTTGAATCAAAAGCCTTAAGATCTGCAGCCAGGACTTTCATGTATTGATCAAGATGGAGATACAAAGTGGTGGAAAAGTAGAAAAAGAGACAGTCCTGAAGAGAAATGAGAATTGAATTCTGCAGCTATGTTAGTTGATCACAGCAATACACACGGCTGCTACACAGAGTTTGAGGGATAAACTTTCATGATAGAAATGAAAAGAACAATGTGCTGTCTGCACATAGAGTAAATCAAACAAACCTGGGAAATTTCTTTCCAAAAGCCATTTGACTCCCAGCTGGTGAATTGTCGGAAACCACATTCATCCAGACCTTACTGAATTCTTCAGTATGGCATCATGTGGGAAGTGATGAGTTATTTTAAGGCAGCACAATTAATACAGGAAAAATACAGCAATACACATGCCAGCCAAAGAGCAACAAGAATTTTATTTATAGGTAAGTTGTTTGTCTAATTCTGTGAGCACTGTGTTCAGGTCTGTTGTATTTTTCCTTGCCTGGCACAGCTATAGAAAAACAAAGTTGATTTGTGTAATATATGCTAGATGGGGCTGGACAGTAGATGAAGGCAGAGTAGGATTCTGCATTCATAACTATGTTAAGTGAAAGAAGAGTAAGGGAATTTAAATTGTACAAAGGGTGAAGGACAAATACTTACCCAGTTGGTTTTTTTGCCTTAAGAATAAGGTGCCTGACAGCAGGACAATCTCACCCCCAGCCCATACCATGGTCACTATACTGAGCACAGCTACTCCATCTCCTCCACATGCCTCAAAATCACACCCAGAAAGGGAAAGGCATAAAACACAAATGGAGCATGTAGATGTACTGAAAGGGTTAATTCCCCTTTGCTCAGGCTGAAGAGGAAAAGGGCTTGAGGAAGCTATTGCTACAGATGACTTCCTTTTCATGGTGAAGTTTCTTGATAGCTGCTTAAAAATACAACCAACACTAGCATTTTACAGTGTGGGTATTGACCTTTTATTTTTTTCCTTTTGAAAAAAAAAGAATACATCCTTTTAGTGACTGGAAAGTGTATAAAGATACATTTTTTTAATGAATTCACACATTAAAGAAACAGGCTTTGAACAAGTTTCTCTAATGCATGGGACTTACAAATTCTTTCACAACCAATAATGGTTTTTTTTTCAAATACTTTGTAATAATATGGCATTGGGAGAGCCAGAGATCCCCTGAGATGCCAGTACTGCTAATACAGGAGGTGCCTCACCTCAGTCCCTCAGCCATGAGTACCAGGGATATCCCAGTTATTCTGCAAGGTAGAAAAGGAGGTGCTCCACAAACCCCAATTCCATAATCCAAGACCATCCCAGGAAAACCCAAAATTATCTCAAAGCTGATAGAGAATTGGCAGTTCCTGCACATCTCTACATGAACTCATCCCAACCTGGGTATTTAGTAACAGCTTTAAGGAGTATATTTATATATAAATCTACTAAAAAAACAAAAATAAACCCCCAACAACACCACTGTAGAATTTACGTGAACACACACAACTTAAGCAACACTGTGTTTCCACTGGATCTTGGCTATTAGCTGCTTGCAGTTTATATACAAAGCTGATTAATTAGAAAAGCTGCTTCTGGGAGCCAAGATTTCTGTCTAGGTTAGCCCTGGTTGGAATAAGGATTTCCTACATGTGATCTTCTATGAGATGGCAATACTAAAATTTTTTATTGTAACACCAGGATGTGCTTGTTTGTAAACATTTTTTCTTAGTATTAATTGAAAATCCAATGCATTCTTACACTCTGCACTCACATTATGGATCAGCTGACTGATACAATATCTAGCAATTCATAAGAGATATGAAAGTTTGACTAATAAAAATCCTCTAGACTAGTTAATTCCTGGTGTCAAGGTACTGACTTTGGAGCAACATCAAGCAGAATCTGATCCACAGAATCACAAGCAAATTTCCTCCAGGATGTAGGAGGTTCCAATCCATGCCAGCAAAACAATTTAAGTTTTGCATGATCCCCATTCTACGGATTGGAACGCAGGTTTGAAGGGAAGCAGTTTGCCAAGGTCACAGGCAATGTCAGCAACACAGCTCAAAAGAGCTTCAAATTCCTGAACACCCAATTTGTGTTAGACAGCAATGCCCACTTCTCTCCTGACTCCTACAGTCCTCAATCCCCTTCTATTAGGAAAAGATTACATGATACTGCATTTGGAGGAAAGCTCACAGGGAAATGTCAAAAGCAAATGTTTCAGGGATATACAAAAGAAAAGAAAAAAATTACTAGACAGGTAAAAAACTCTTCCTGTTGTTCTTGAAGCTCTTCTTTACTTCTTTTTGCCAGCTGCAGTCCTGAGTAATGAATACCTGCCAGATCTGGGTGGCAGCTTCCTCAGACCCTCTCCTTGTGCTTCACGTTAGCCAGCTTGACTGTTTCCTGCTCGGAGGCAGGTGGAGAAGGCTCGTCGTGACATCCAATCATCAGCTGATAGACAATCACTCCCGCGACTGCCCCAAGGAAAGGAGCCACAATTGGAACCCACCACCAGTGGGACGGCTTACCAACCCTGGAAAACAAAAATAAAGTGCACAAGGTAAGAAGAGCAGCCTGAGTGTCGGGAAATTTGCACTTGGATCTGGAGCCATGCAAGACCTGACCCTCTGCAGCCATCACCGCCCACTTGCACAGGACAGCAGCACCTGCACGCCTGCAGAGCTTCCAAGGCAAACCTTGCCACACACACACACAAACAAGCACTTTAAATCCCAGTGACAAGCAATTCAGAGCAGCTACTTTCAGGACTTCCAAGACTGTCTCTCCACCATGAAAGGAGAGAAGCATTTGTTGTGCCTACACTAGGCACTTTCAATTCCCTCCCACTGCTTGCAGGAAAGCAACCCTTGATAACATGGCTCTCTTAATTGTCTCCAAAAATAACAAACACTTCTCATTTTCTACCATTTAAAAATCTTGACCTGGTGTTACAATAAAAATCTTGATGTGCTCATGTTCAAGGCACAACTGAAATTCTCATGGATGCTTCTAGATTTCCTCTTTGATAGCAAAGTTGTGTCATTTGCTCTCACCACTGGAAGCTGCCCAGCTTCCACAATTTCTTAAGAAGCCGAAAAGCAGACAGGGTCTTTTAGCAACATTTAGACAATCCAAAGATGCCTTGTGGCTTCCAAGACTCTTTATAGTGCCAGAGCTACCATCTATTTGGATTCATAATTTATTTCCCCTTGATGCTCAAGGTTTTTGTCGTCAAGCACTTACTGGAACACTTCCATGCCCCAGCCAGCAATGGCTGTGAAGAGACGAGGCCCAAAGTCCCTGGCAGGGTTGACAGCGTAGCCAGAGTTGAAGCCCATGGAGGTTCCAATAACAAGGACAACAAATCCAACTGTGAAAGCCTCCAGCCCGGTGGGGACGGGGTTGTTGTAGGGATCAACAATCGCCAAGACACAAACGATCAGGGAGGCAGTGCCAATGAACTGGAGAGGGATGGGGAAGGAAAACAAGAATTTAATCCAGATTAGTCTTCTAACCAAGTTATTTAACTCTTCTGGGATGAAATTCTCTTACAAGGAAGAGGTGTACCAAGTCATCCCATGACACTATCAGACCACAGCAGCCATAGGAATAAAAGAGTGGAGTGTGCTTCTCTCTTGAGATTATCAAGAGAGGAGCACACTCATGTCAGCCCAGAACCTCAGTCAAACTCACACATTTCTCCCTACCCCCAGAAGGGTTATGAATAGCTCTTTAGGCAGCCAGAAAAGCTGGAAACATCTTCCTAAGCCTCCTTCCCACATACCGTGGCTGGGTAGAAGCTGTCCCTTTTGTGGTTGATGGCAAGTTTAGGAGACAGTCACATTCAACAGCAACCACCACCCCACACCCAGCTGACCTCTGGATTGTGCCACCACCACAGTACCAGAGTGAGAGTGAGGAAGAGCTATCATTCCTCACACTATGGCTCTTCAGGGACTATGACAAATGGCATTCTTTTCTCTGGTGTCCTGACCAGTGTTGTAACACTTGTTAATGCCTTGGCACAAGCCTTCTGGCTGTAAGGTCCTTTCTGGCCCTGCTCTTCCTATGGCTAGTGGAGATCTGTGTCAACTCCAAAAAACCTTTCTGGAAATCTTATCTTTAAATTGCAATTCATTTTCTAACTAAGGGTGAGGCCCAGACCCACCCAAAAGACTCCTCTTCAAATGCATTTTCATCCTCCCAGCACCCTCTTACCTGGTCAAAGAAGCCATTCACAACATTCAGATGCTCAGATGGGTAGGTGGCAAAAATACCAGCAGTGGCATTCTTTCCTATAACAGTGAGCTGGTTATTGTCAAAAGCCCAGATAGCATCTAGAGGTAGAGGAGAAAAAAAAAAAAAAAACATTTGCTTTAGAGCAAACACTTATTTGGAAAACTTAGGGCATCATCCACCCCAGCTTTTTAACCAGTCAGGCTCAGAAGCAGATGGCATTAATCCCTGCTCCTAACAATTATTTGTCAGGCATTAAGAAAGAGAGTCAAGAAGCAAACACTAAGGTGACTTAACTCTCTCCCAAAGGTAACCAAACACCTGTGGTATCAGTCTTGGTGTGAAAACATGTCACAGTGATACAGATCAGCAAACAGGATTTGGGCTGTCCTTTCACTTTTCTAAGTTATAACTCCCAAGGTTGTCTTTAGGGCCAACAGTGCCTTGCCTACCACTAGAAGCTGAATAACTAACTTAGGATGGTCTATCTTTCCTTCATGGTGAGTGGAAACAAAACCAGGCACCTCTAAATGTAGCTTTTCCATGGGTTAGGTAGGTAAAATGGGGTTAAATCCCTTTTGAAGAGGAGGCCTCAATCCACAAACAAGAAAGGTAATAGGTGTTGAACTGTGGCCCTGATGTTTACTGAGAGGAAGGTAGGTCTCCTTGCTTCTTCCTAAAGTGAAAAGAAGTTCCAGCCAGTGCTGGGGTGGCAGCTTCCTCCTCCAGCTGGAAATAACAGTGACCCAGATGCTCCACTCAGATACAGGGAACATCACTCCTATTGCCAGAAACAATCAGGAGGCAAAGTATGAGTCCAAATGTCACACTTGATATTAGGGGAACAGCAAGGCCCAGCATAAAAACTCAGTTCTTGCCCGCTGAAGGTCTTGCTACATGATGAAAAGCACACAGGAGAAGTTGAGGCATGAGGAACTGGATTTGTAAGGTGCTTTCCAAGGGATGGAATCACTCTGATAAAAGCAGCAAAATCTGCCAGAAGTCACATTATCTGAAGCTAACACAAGACAATGCATTTGACATCACAGTGAAGACCATTTTTTGAGCCAAGAATGAGAAAATGGTTCTAGAACAGTGAACAGATATAAAACCTTCATCACTGCTAGTGCTTCACTGACTTTTCTGGAAGACCAGTAAATACAAAAGAGCCCATCCAGAGGTCCAGTGTTCTGTACTCAAGGGCAAAGACTTGCACTTTGACAATGCTGGGTGGCCTTCAGATTGCTTTAAGGAGGCTTGAACCCATCATCATGAGAATGGGAAAGCCATCCCACAAACACAGTAAGGAGGTTTCTTGGAATACTGCACTGCAAGTGCTCCTCTCTGATGCAGAAACCTCCCTCCCTGCAGTGAGTCACAAACACGGTAGTCTCACCTCAAAAAAGACACAGGGTTTCCACACTTACCATAGTACAGCCCAAAGACTATGCCAGCTCCAAGGAAAGCCCCCAGGGTTTGTGCAAGGGCATAAATTGGTAGCTTGATCCAGGGCTCCCGGGCCAGTAAGCACATGGCAAAAGTGACAGCTGGGTTCAGGTGTCCGCCTGCAGAGGAGTTGGTGGTTAGTGTACTCTTATGGGCAGAATGTAGCTCCTAGAGTTGTGCCAGGGGCACCAGCTTCCAAACCAGTGCCACACGGGAAAAGCAGGCCTGCACAACCACTGACACAAGTGAAACTGAGCCTACGTGGAGCACACGTACCTGACACCTGTCCTGCGATCAAAATGCCGAGCGTTACGGCGAAGCCGAAGGCCAGGTTGACAGTCAGGAAACCTCCATGAGTCCCTCTGCTGAGAATGATCTGCGCAACAGAGCCACAGCCAAAGAGCTAGGAGGAGAAAAAGAGATTGAAATTACCCTCTCTGTTTCACATCAGGGCCAGCTGCTGACCAATGCCTGCAATTGCTCTCCTTACACCTTCATGGGACATCATAGTCCACTCACGACTCAAAGCCTCCACAGCTGCTATCTTTGGTCAAAGTATCTATGCATTATCTCTAGAGATGGAAGGGAAGAAGGGCATAGACAAATCTATCTCCTGGCAGGATGGACTAAAAACAGGGCTAAAATTAAAAGCAAGATGGATCTACAGGAGTCTGGCTTTCTTTGTTCAAACATCTAATTTTAAGATGCCAGGTGAGAAGGCTGAGCCAGATATCATCCTGGTCTGAGATATTCACAGTACAGCTGTGCTGATGAGGGATCTGGGTACCACTGTGTTAAAAAGACTAATAATTGTTTGGCACAGTAGCTCGTAGATTGGTAGGCAACAATTCTGTTAATGCCTGGAACTACAGCTGTGACTGAAGAAGGCCACATTCAGCCTGCCATTCATGGAGTTCTCTTTCCAGGTTCCATCAAAAAAAGTCCATATTCAAGAGAGTCCACCAGCACAGCCAGTCTTGGCCTTCTGTCCAAGATCAGGGGTGGAGCAAACCAAACACTCTGGCAGATAAAAGCTGTTTATTTGGGGTGATAAAACTGTTTCCTAGTAGCTAAGGAAGGTCTTGCTTAAAGATGGTCACTCTAGCTGGATAATCCTTCTCTTCCCAACTGCACCTAAAAGCCCTTATTCCTATGGTCACCCTTAACAACTCAAACCAGTTTAACTCAGCAATTCAGTTCATCAGTCATCCAGCTGCAGGCTTTCTGTCTTGGTAAGTCTTTCCACTATGCAACATGTAATTTAAAGAGCTCTAAACCTGATCATCTCTTTGCTTGTATCTCCCACCAGCTCCACCTGAACTGACCCTTGGTGTATTATCACTTGGAATTACCACATTGGCAGATACTTAAACTAGGACAGAGATTACAGCCTGCTCATGAGATGCTCAAATCTAGGGATCAAGGCTTGACTTATTTCTTCTGACCACATACCCATAACTACGCCCCCACAAAGACTTTCTACTTCCGTGTACTCCATCATCCCAGAATTACTCAATTGCCACAGAGGTGGTATCAACTCCTACAGGATAAGCCACCAAAAAGGCACCAAGGTGGCCAGGTTTGCTCTTGTCTGTTCTTCAGCCAACACTGGACATGCCCATTGAGCAACACACGATCCAAATCAGAGGCAAAACATACGTAACTCATCCCCTCCCATACCCTTGACAACTAAAGAATTGCTAACAAAGCAAAAGGTGCACTCAGCTTGCTTGGAAAGGAGTAGCCAGGGAGGCTGCAGGCTGATTCATGAGGTGGACACTCTGTGAATACGTGCCTCTTGACAAGGAACCAGGTGCCCAACACAAGGACCTTGTGTAAAAAGAACAAAGGAACCTGCTGAACTCGTTGGTGAGGGAGGCATAGCCAGCACTGCTCTCTACTGGGTGCAGTCAGAACAGCCCCTACAATGTCCCCACTGAGCTGGGAAACCATGGCAGAGGAGACTCCAAGACAAAGGCAGAAAAGATTTGTTTATTGGCAGCAAACAGAAACAGCTATGCCCAAACCACCAAGGGAAGAGCAGCTCCAACTGAGCAAATAAATGCAAGTTAATAACCAGGGTGAATCCTGTTTCTCCCTTTCCCCAAACAAACCCCACCAAGCTTTGGAGAGATTTCATGGCCATGGTGTTTGCCTCTCAAAGGCCACACAGCACATTATTCTGACCAGGCAGGGGACAAGCCCACAAAACCTGAGTTTGGTGGTGTTCCCCCCAGTGATCCCTAGTGATGAAGGTATTTGTGTCATTAACTCTGTAAGAACTGGCAGTTCTGCAGGTGGATGGTGGTTGGCTTGTTATACACAAACCTTTTGGTTGCAGAAACCACAGAGTAAAATTTTCCCACCTCCACCTCCCTGATCACCCACAAAGGTCTTCCCTTGAGCAGGAGGAATTCCAGGTCTGCCATTTCTCAAGAGGTTATCTCAGGAGGTCATTCCCCATCCTCCTCTCCTCCATCCTACACCTGGCAGTAGCTTTCTGAGCTTTTCCTCAGAAAGGAGTCTATGGGCCATGCAAAAATACCCCGAAGCCACTCCACAGGACCATTACAGCTGTTTATCAGATGAGCTGTGAGCACTATTTGGCTTCATTCAGCGTAACAGTAGAAAACTTAACCCTCAGCAGATTAAAAGAGCACAGTGATACTTAGGGACAGGTTTGAACTTTGATATGCATGTGTTCAATTCCATCCTGCACCAGTGGACTCCACTAAACACAAAAATACAGTGTCACGCATGACATCCCTCCACGGAATTTGACTTTAAGGAGCCAGTTCAAGTCACGCTCACCCAGACTTTTGTGGCAAGTACCTTGACACTACAGAGTTTTGTTGTGGTAGTAGCTAATACAATTTTTAATCACGCCACTTTCACATCTGCTGTTTGCCAGTTTTCCTTCCAATTTCTTTTCCCAGGTCAGATGAGACCAGAGAACCTCAGCTTTCATTTTTTAGGTTTTGTTTGTCCACTGCTCACAGAGTGCTGTTCAGGAGCATCCAGCTTGGGTTGAAAGGCAAGGAAGGTCAAAAAAAAGTAATTCAACATTTTTGCCAGTCTTTTTAGTCCATGCAATGTATTTAGGAGTTCTTAGGCAATATTGTATCACTGGGATACAATAGTCAGGGACAGTGGTGCACACCTAAGGGGAGATCACACCCCATTCTTTTGATTTTAATAACCTTCCTCCCACAGCATTTTGTTTTGTGGTTTTGTTTTTCATTTGCATTTGTTGGGTTTTTGGTTTGCTTTTTCATTTTTTTGGCTTTGGTTTGGGCGGGGGGAGGGGGGGGTGTATTTTCATTCTGTTTTTGTGTAAAAAAACCACTTCTGGAAGAATATCCAGCCAACAGAAACCCAGGTTAGCACCTCCCATGACATCAGGAGCAGTCAACTGTTATACACCCACAATACTAGCCAAGTTCAAAAGCGGTTTTAAAGTGCTAATAAAATACTTGCAATAAAGCATCACTCTGATGTGTTAAACCTGCTCTCTGAGGAATTGAAGTCAATGCAGCCATTAACCAGGTTAATGGAAGCCTGCTCCCTAATTTCATCTTACTGACTCTAGTAAATCTAACAGGGAGGCTTCTTACTGCTCTGGTGTGATTCAACTCCTTGCACAGTGAAAAAGGGCAAAATCCTTGTTCTGCAGGAATGGGTTCAGGAGTGGTGGGGCTGCCAGACTCCAGAGGGGAGAAGAACACCCCTGTACAAAGGAGGTACCAGTCAGAAGCAGCAGCAAATAATAGGAAAAGCAGGAAAAAATAATAGAAAATAGGTATCCATTGCAGAGGATACCTCACACTTGGGAAACCTTGAGCTCCCTGTGCCCAGGGCATGTTTGGAGACTGAGCAGCTGGCTTTGTCTCTCAAGATAAAAGCAACCCATCTCAATCTCAATGTCTGAACACATGAAAGCCCAGTAGCCAGTAAGGACTGGTAGGAAAGAACCATGGATGTTAAAAAGTTGCAATTGCTCATGAAGAAACAAGGCTACTGAAGGCAGCCTATTTAGGCAGACCTTGTGGAAAATTGCTTCATGTATGAGCTTCATACATGGTGCTCAGAACTCCTCTGCAGAAGAGGAGTTATGAGCACCAGGTATGAAGCTCATATACGGAAAGGAGTTTCTTTCCTTTCTTGTCTCCTTCTTTCTTTGCCAGTGCTTTTTTACACCTTAATGTGCAACACAAAAGGCCTGAGTGCATTTGCTCTTCGACTTCAGACAGGTCTCTAAATGTAGGTGGGAAAGCTTTGCTGGCATAAACCAGGAGGAGTGCAATTACCTGAATTACAGCTCTTCTGCCAGCAAATAAACCAGGGATTAGGCAAGAAGCCTGCTATAAATCTACCCTAATCACCCTGCTGGATGGGAAAGACTGGTCAGCCCTTGATGTACTCTGGTTAATGGGGAAGATGCCAGAAGATGCAGTCAAACCATGAGTCTGCTTTGAAGGAGGAGACCCAGAGATCCTGATGGAAGATTTTAAGTTTTGGACACACAGAGGGTACCACCCTTCATAGGGAGAAGGCAGGGAGCAGCATGCAGAGATCTTGAACTCCACAGCTCACATGGCAGAATAGCCTCCATCAGACAAAAAGGCAATGCAAGGAGCTCTATCCTTTATGCTTTTCCTCAAAGCATCTCTCAAACAACCAGGCTGGTCATCATTCTCAATTTGCAAAGCAAGGAGAAACCTTAGATCCCACATCCCAGTTTTTTGTCCATCACAGCTGGAGGCAGCCTGTACAGAAGCAGCCCTGCAGGAAGGGCAGCAGCAGATGGTCTGTTATGTTACAGCTCTTTGTGCACCACCCACTGAACCAGAGCCAAGGCAGGGCTGCAGGGCTGGAGAGATGAGAGATTCTAAGAAAAACTGCACCCCACATACATCATCACACGCTACAAAAAACATTGCACAAAGCTGGAGACATGAGCCTCCTTCAGCTCAAGAAACCTGGGCAACCTTCAGCAGGGGAATTGGGCATTAGGGAGGAAATTCAGTGGTTGAGGTTGTTCACACACACACACAGAGAAAATGTCCCCTACTATTGGGCAGATCAAGAGGTTTCAGCCATTAGAAAGACCAGTGCCTCTGGGGGTTTGGCCACAAGGTTGGGCACTCCTGGGGAAAAGCTGCCTTCCCAGCAAGGGAAAGTCTTGGTGCCCGAACTGTCCTGTTTGTAGGAAGGAGAAATGTCCAGCTCCTGGAATGAGGCAGCAAGAAGGGACAGTTTCAGACAGCTGGTGAAGAGCTTCAGCCTCTTCTGGTGGAAGGGTTGAGGGAAAGCAGCAGCACTGACACTTCCCATGTCCCCATACCCAGCAGCACAGCACTCACCAAGTCCTTTGTTTGCAAGAGTCAGCAGCACTCAACATGCTTACAGCAAGGACTTCCACTCCCTTCTACAGCCTAGCAAAGCACTAACCAAGAAAAAATCTGTTAAATTTTTTTTTAAATTAAATTTTCCAAATGTGACAAGCTGGCGTTAAGCAAACCACCCTAAATCAAACAGCAACTGTGGGAACTACTGTGCTGCCCCAGACAGCTGTGGGATGAGCAGCAGCTTTATGTTGCCGACACCTAAGTGGGGCTACCCTTGCTGTGGTCATCTCACAAGGTGAAGCTCCCCTTGCTTTAGTCATCCAAACCACTTTGCCGGTTTTGTTTCTGTGGTCTATACCCCAAAAAAGCTACCACCTAGCCACAAAGCCAAGGCGGCACCAATTGAGAAGTAATTAGGAGTTGTTTTGTTCTTTCTTTGTGCCTCTACAGCACTGATTCACAGCGAGTCCCACTCGGAAATCAGTCATAATCGGCACATTACTTCTGCAAATGTAAAAGACAAACAGCCAGCTTTGGTATTTGCAGCTAGCAGAGCAAGGCAAACAGACCGAGCCTAAAGAGAGGCACGGAGACCCACCATGGAAATCTGGGTTTAGTGGGTTGCTACAGCAATAACACAAACAGCAAGGGACTGGGGAAATGCCTTTGGCGTTTGTAGTGCTTAACGATTGCCAGCAAGCGGTGCTTCCAACACAGGTATAAAGCTCAAGCTTAAAGTGCTACTCAGAAAGTGAGTTTTGAAGAGGGGAAATGCCAATTTAAGTATCAAAGGAGATGTATGTAGAATCAGCATTACTATTTTTGCAACAATAAAGACACCACCCACAAACTAAATAGAAGTTATGCAAGGTGCTCTGCACAGCAAAAGTGGCTTACAAGTAGACAGCAACTCGCCTTGGCATTCTTCAGACCTTGGCTGCCTTAGCTGGATTATTTTTCTTACCTTAAAAAAAAAGAGGCACTATTCTAACACTCCTTTCCAGTTCAAACCACTCTATGATTCCACCTTCCCCATCTCGTTAAAAAAATGAGAAAATAAAATCAAGCACTAGGTTTATTCTTACAGGAAGCAAGACTGCATAGTGATCTGCAATAGCTTTTGTCTTAGAAGAGTTTAAGAGAGCTGCAGTCATTATGCAAGTGAAAGGGAGGAGGGAAGAAGCTGAAGCAGTGCCAAAATCCACAGTGGGACAAGTTTTACATTACACAGTGAAATTTAAAGTAAGCTGCAAACTTTAAACCCTCTCCCTCCCTTGGGACTTAGGAAGTTGATTTCAGTGTGAACAATATCTAACCTTAAATCAATCCCTGATAATATTCTGTACAAACACATTTGTGTTTAGTCAACTCCATCTCCCATGAAGAGAATTTTCACAGATTCAGGTCTTTCTTCAGGCATTTTACTGGGAAGCCCAAAACAGATATTTACTGGGGTACAATGCATCTAAATGCACACACACAGCTGAACCTGCTGGCAGGGTGAGCAACAGGGACTTTTGCAAGGTACAAAATGACAATTTCTGTCCTGGGAGAAAATCCAATTCAAACAATTGTCCAGGCCAACTGAAAGGGGAAGGAATTCACCTTCAAGACCCTTTCTATTTCATGTAGGTGATATAATAAAAAGAAAAGGAATCAGGTTGGTAATAAAGAAAAAACTGCAAGTTTCCCTTCACAGGAATAGACTGAGACAGCACGAAGTTGGAAAGGGATTGACTGGCTTGGATATTGCAAGCTTGCAGTCCTGGAACCCATTCTCCTCTGGTGTAGCCTGTTTTGAACTTCTGACAGTGCAAGAGCACTCAGTGAGTTTGGGGCTTTCCCTTTTCTCCCACAAGCCCACTCCACCCTCTCCCACACCATCACAGAAAGCCCACAGTGCTCCATCCACTGCAGAGATGCTGCAGGAGATCCTAAACAAGTTTGCAAGCTCTACAAGATGGAGTTGAGTGTGCCTCTAAAACCAGTTCAGGAACTCCTGAACATGATGAAGGCTCAGCCTGCAAACTTTGACACACACACACTGAAACAGAGCAGGTTTGATGCTCCTGAGGACAAGGTATGTGCTGCCCACTTCTGCCAAAGCAGTGTCCAGCGTGGCTGATGGGTGCCCATTACCACTGCCATTTTGGAGGCTGCTTATGGTTTTGGATCAAACCCTTACTCAAGCTCTGGGCAGATCCAAATTCCTCTCTGCCTGGAGAGGCAAGGCGTAAGGAAAAGTAGTCACTGTTGTGCCAGCTGTTACAGTCGTAGGATGGACTAGTGGGGTTTGGATCATGAGCCCTTCTGAAAGCTCAGATCCAAATGGCTAAAGGCTGCTCTTGTTTCTCAGCAATATTAGCTTTGCTATCAGGAGGCATTAGTCTACCTTACAAGAATTACCTTGTTTCAATCCTGAGACTAACAGCAGCAACATCTGTGATTAATAAACAGCAATCTTCTAACTATTAATCACTTTCCTATCACCTTCTACCCACCTTAATTCCAAACAACCCTTCCTGGAAAAATCAACAGGACTTGTTTGCAAATCACCAAAGCTGGGTCGCTCTGACAATAAAGCCATTGCACCGTACAAAGCTGCTTTCTTTTAAGAGTGGTAACATTTTACCACTTTGGTAACATTTACAGTCTTAGCAGAGTCCCCTAAGCTGCCGGAGAAGATTCCAAAATCCTCTCTTCATCAAAAAAAAAAAAAAAAATCTTATTTATGAAAGCATATAATTGCGTCAGCCTTTTCGTGTTGTTCCCCAGGTGCTTCACCACCTCAGAGGAACCTGTATCTGCAGATATCCACTGTGAGAACTCCAACTCATTTCTGCCTCAGTATACATGCATCCAGCCTGTGGCCAGCTGGGCACTCCTGCATTTTCAAATGCAGATACTCTAAACCAGGTATTCCTGCCACCGTTTTTCTACACCAGTATTTACTCCACACAGCTCATACACAACTCACCTAGCTGTTCATATCTGCCTTTAAAGCCAATTGCAGCCACTCAAAACATTTGCCACTTCAGGCATTAGACACACATTTATCCTGTTTTAACCCTTATATTCCACCCCTTTGGAAACTGAGCACTAAAACAGGCAGAAGAGTTTTATCTCCAGTGGCCACTGAAGAGCACACTGACTGATAGCAAGCACCAGGTCCCAGCTGGCTGTCAGCAGAGCTGCCATGGTATCGTGCAGCCCCACTCACAAGCCCCTGGGGAATCAGCGGCTGACAGCAAAAGGACACGGCAGCAGTTTAAATTCTGGCTACTTCTTCATGATGGGATGCATGGGGAAAGCTAAGTGGAAAAAAAAAAAAACCCTCTTTCAGTTCCTCAGGTGATAACACTTGCAGTATTTCAGAGCCAAGAAAATATCCCAGGGCGGACAGAAAGGAAGTTTTGCATGATCTCTAGCAAAACACTTGCTGCTTACATCGAGCTGTTTTGCTCCCTGCACTTCACAGATACACAGAAACTTCCACACACCCAACAAGCTCTTCAGAACCCACATTTTGCAAGAAACCCCAACGTCCACCCTTAAGCAATGTGCACGAATTTTTTCCCTGCGCACAGGGACTGTCCTCCAGACCCCCTGCAGCAGGTTGCACCAGAGCTGGGCTCATTCCCAATGCAAACCCTGGCAGCAACGCAGCCCCTTCACCAGGACAGTTTCCCCCAAACCCTCAGGATAGAGAGCATCCCCTCACTACAGCCCCACTCACCACCAGGATCAGCGTCCCCAGGCACTCAGCCAGTGCTTGCCGCACTAATTTGTTCCTGATCCTCAGGTGCTCCTCAATGGTAGCAAGAACGTCCTTTTGCCGCCCCATCGCAGGAGAGGTGCTTCTCAAGTGCTCTCAGGGGAAAAGCAGCAGCTGACAAAGCCTCAGCAAAGTTTCTTCTCCAGCACAGCTGCCTTAGCTTATAAATAAGTTCATCGATGCCTGACACACCTCCTGGGTAACCACACCCCTTCCACCCGCTCTTCAAACCCAACTTTTTTTTTTCCTGCTTTTCAGCACGAGACAGCGTGGGTGGTTTTTTTTCATTTTCCTTATTGCTTGCATAGATGAGCAAAATATTCAGGAGCTTCATAAGAAGAAGGAATTAAATGTGTCCTGCTGAAGCCACTGCTGTTTTCTTCACCAGCTAAAATTCAGGGCCATATCTGATCTTCTCCAGCTTCACTTCAATGCATAGACTGAGCAGTGCTTTCAGTGCATAGACTGAGTAAGCATGGTGCCCTGCATTCCGATTTCCTTCCCTCCCAAGCTCTTGCAGGGTGGTAAAGTGATGTTTGCTCCTGTGCTGATTCAGAGGCTGTAGGTGCTTTGACAGAAAAACTGGGAGGCAGAGGGTTTGAACTCCTATAGCTATGTCTGAGGGTCTCCTGAGTTCCAGCAGTTGCCCAGCTGAAGCTGATACTGTGAACAAGACCAAACCTCTTTCCATGGAAATCTACATTTGGGTCCAAATTCTTTTGTGTCATTACAAAGTTTTCTCACCCTTCCAGAGCTTTGGGAGAGCCCTTGCAGCCCAGTCCCCTGAAAGCTGTAAAGAAAAGACATGGAGCTCCCAGTGCAGAGCCAATCCCCATCACAGGACCTCAGTGAGGAGCCCAGAGACTCACCAAGCCACACAGGAAACAACCCTTGCTGCCTTTTCATTGTCAGTAACATCCTGTATCACTCTAGGACTATTCCACAAGATGGCCTGGATGAGAGCAGTCCCAGTCCGTACCATCTGAGGGGAGGACTGCTAACAGGACATGTGCAGCTCATAGCATCTGGTTTTTTGTTAAGTGAGTAGTAAAAATTCCCTGGGCTCCTTGACTCACCAGGTCTTGATGCAGAGCTGCAGGGATGAATTTGCAGGACTGAAAGGGACCCTTTTCCTTGATTTGTTCCTCCGTCTTCTCTGCAAAGCCACAGATGTCCAGCTTTTCCTCTTCCCGTTATTTAACCATCAACTTTCCTGTGGAAAAACCAGAACTTTTTAGTACAGTGGTGAATGGGCCTTTATTTTGTACAGAAACTGCAGCCAACACGAGAAGCAGTCAGGAATGCGGCTAAGAAAGCAATAATGTGTGAGGAATCAAATACAGGGAAACACTCAAGTCCAAACATAATTACAGGGGCAGGAAACTTTCCTCGTTATTTTGTGCTCAAGCCCAGTCTGGGGCTGCCAGCATCAATGGGGTCCTCTGAACCACAGCGAGTGCTCCATCAGCCCCATGCTTGCTTGCTGCAGCTGGGATTGGCAAATGAGGCCTCAAGACACCCATTTTCAGCCTTCTCTCCATATCTCTCCCCTCATCATCTTGCAGTACATCACCAGAGCCATGGAGGCTCCTCAATTCCTCCTGCACTCCTCTCTCCTTTGTATTCTGCCCTGTCCTTTTACCTTGATGCTTTAGCAAAGCGATCACAGCCAGAAATTAAGCTGTATGTTGGGTTTTTCACCCTTTTGGCACTCTCCAAGCTAAAACACATGGCCACTAGTGTGTAGATGCTGTGTTCTGTGGTGTAGTTTTATTGAGATTTATTTAGGCTAGCTCCCATTCCTTCCCTGGTGGTGAGGCCAGGACCATCAGACCAGAGGGAGAAAGGTGAGGAGCAAAAAGCATGGGAGGTTGTGATGTTCTCCAAGGAGGTAGGAACATTTCTTCTGTCTCCAGCATCTGAGGCCCTCTGTTACAAGTTGAGGATACAGGCATTTCCTCACAAATAGGGAAGGGAGGGGAGACATCAAGGTTCCAAGGTCGATGGTATGTCTTGGTTTTGGCTGGAATAATTAATTTCCTTCTCACTAGTGACTTGGATTCAGCTGAGAATAATGCTGATAACACACTGATGTTTCAGCTGTTGCTCAGCAGTGTTTAGCCTAACTCAAGCACTGGTCAGTTTCCCAGGCTCTGCCAGGGAGCAGGGGCACAAGAAAGCAGGAGGGGCCATGGTCAGGAGACCTGACCCAAACTGCCCAAAGGGATATTCCATGCCATAAAACACCATGCCCAGTGCATAAACTGGGGGGAATTCGCTGATCACTGCTGGGAAACACCTCTCAGTGCGTGGTGAGCAATGGTGTTGTTTATTACGTGCCTTTCTTGGGTTTTACTGTCTATCTTTCTCTTCTTCATCGTCATTGTTATAACTAGTAGTAGTGTATTT
This sequence comes from Serinus canaria, assembly GCF_022539315.1. Taxonomy (NCBI): domain Eukaryota; kingdom Metazoa; phylum Chordata; class Aves; order Passeriformes; family Fringillidae; genus Serinus; species Serinus canaria. Next base: position 68,252,230 of record NC_066343.1, on the reverse strand, counting down.
TATTTTGTTTCAATTATTAAACTATTCTTATCTCAGCCCACAAGTATTACATTCTTCTACCACTGCCTTCCCCACTGGGGGTGGGCAGGGGGCAGTGCCTGGTACTTTGTCTCTGGGGTTTTTTTGATCACGACATGGTAAAGATGGTGATAAGACCAGCATCAAAGCTGGTGCTTGGAGAAGTCTAGACACAGGCAAGCCTGAGGAGCTGTGGTTGGGTGGGTGCTCCAACACCAGCTCTGTGCCTGACTCACTGCCTGACCCCAAGCAAATCCTTCACCTTTCCACACCCCAGCTTTTCCGTCAGTAAACTGGAGAGTGATATCAGATCCCCTTCTCGGGGCATTGTGAGGGTGAATCACTGCAGCCCAAGATCCAGTGAATTGAAATGAGCAATAGTGAGTTATGCAATTCTTTCCCAACAGGCAGTTGTGTTATTATCTAGGAAGGAGCTTGGGGAAAGGACTGTGATGCAACGCTAGAAGAAGCGGGACATCCTTTCAGAAGCCATAACTAACCAAAGTGTGGGCAAGGCCTGAAAAGCCCCACTGCTGGAGCTTCTCTGTGTCAATACAGGAATTGCTGTGCTACACCAATCTGCTGGACTTAGGGACACATAATCTAAACAAAAATTATTTAAAGATGTCCGTGAGCAGCAATAGATTTCCAAGAAAGCCCATCTCCTGCAATAACTGGTGGTCAGGGTACTTGTACCCATCCTGGTGGTTAGAATAAATCCACAGGATGGTAGAAATAAAAAAGGCAGGATGTAGCAGTTAAGAATAATGAGACAAGACCTCAGAGCTGCTTGGCTCTCCTAGAGTTGGGTGGACATGGAAAGACATCCGTGCCTTTAGGATTGCCTTGCTTGGACATCCAAAGAACATCCTTCACAGCCCAAAGCCTCAAAGAAGGGAAATTTCCAAAATTGTCACAAAAAACTCGTGCTTGACTTCCTGGTGGTTTTGCCAGAGCTATTGAAGTACAAGCAAAGAATTTCTCTTGATTAAAATGCCAGGTATTAAGGTACCTTGAATGAACTACCCCTATCTATTTGTACTGTGTCAAAAATCAAGGTAGTGTAACACTCCAGTTTATGGAATCTGCTTATTGCCCAGAAGAAAGTCCAAGAGAAGAGAAAACTCAACTCAGCAGGGAAGTCAGAGACAACATTGTTACATTGTGATCCTGCCATAAATCTCAAACTTTTCTTCCAGTGTCTCCTGGGACCAATAAATACAGCTGTACCTGGAATTATCCAGGATTTGAGCCTATGCCTTTTCGTCCTGGTCCAACAGAGCACTTCTCTGTGGCGTTTGTCACTTTCTTATTCCCTTCCTTTCTCTCCAGCAGAGCCATGCAATGTGCCACAATAAACTCACTGTGTGCTCTGGCTGTTATTCCTAGACAAGATCCAAAACTAACACCCAGGTTCCAAGTGAGCTGTTTGTATTGCAGCCTTGCCGCTTGGCTCCATCCCTCATCACTACATGCCAGGGGAAAGATACAGGTGAAATTCTGAAGGAAGAACCAATTCATGGCTGCTCCCATTCAGCTTTTCCTACTGGCTATAGTGGCACAAAATAAAGTCAGGCTTGAAAACTTCTTGGCTTCTGCAGAATCCTGAATCACCCCCCAGAAATGTAATTTTTTCCTATTAAAATCCAGGTTTAACAAAGTAACAAGACTTTTTTCTTAAGTAAGCAAATGGATAAACCCGAGCTGGTGGGTCCCACAGCTTGTCCGAGCCAAATTTATTCACTCATCCCAGGATGGATGGTGCAATCCAACAGGGAGAAAAGCGTTGTTGCCATTTGAGTGAATCACTCAAATCTGTAATGAGTCTCACTCATTGCACTGATGGCAGGGTCACCTGGTGCAAAAGCCGTTAAGCCAAGAGAGGTCACTGTGTCAAGGCATGGCAGGATTCAGCCTTGTGAAATCTCCCTTTGGAAGACACCTCTAGCCATCTCCTTCCCATGATCTACTTGACAGAGCAGTATGGTGACATGTTCATTAGATTTCATTAAAAATAAAAATTACAGCTTGCCTGGCAAGGCAGGGTAGGAAGTGGGTGGGTAGGAAGTTTATAAGCTTTCTAAACCATTCTAGCTGGAGGGTTAAGTGCAGAGATTTCAACATCCTGCCTTGAATCTCCAGATTTGCAGAGGCAGGTGTTTGTTTCATGTCTGGGTCTACTTGCCCTCCAAACTGAGTTAGAAAAATGAAGAAATTCCTCCAGGAAAGAGTGATAACCCACACTATTGCTTATGACACCTGGTGTTGGAGAAACTTAAGATGAAACTGCAATCTTAACTTAGGTTCCTGGGACACTAAAGAATGGCCTGGAACCTGGCAAACTGTATTTAGACTTGAATTATTATATAGTAATAGGAATAATATTTTAAATTTCATGAAAATAACTCTTGATGAAGCCCAGTGATTGTGACCAATTGAAGGAAAGGGTGTTCTGACATGAGTCTATGCCTAATGTAATTCAGAAGTATCTCATAGGGATGGATCCCCCAGAGGGGGGGCATGGGCCTACAACTGTGCCCATGGAGGTTCCTTGTCATGTCTAGTTTCCTCCTCACCCCAGAGCTTGTCCTAATTTACAGGAAAAAACAATGTACATCACATCTAATTCCTGCAGAGATGCCATTTTCCCCTCTCAGCGGTTGCATGCCAGAATAACTACTCCACACTGGAAAAGCATCAGTTCCTCCAAAAGAAAGCTTTTTAATAACACATCTGAAGGGAAAGCTATTACAAACAGCTCTCCTGAAATACGGTTTTGGCAGGGGCTTCTCTCATAAACTGCTCTGTGTAGACAGCTGTTCTTCTGAGAGCTGCAGAGCCAGTCCCGACTTGGAGACACTGCTGCTGTTGTGCACCACAGCAGGAGAGTTCAAAGACAGCCGAGGCAGAAGACACAGAAATGGTGTGAAGCTCCACCAGCCCAAAGTGTGAGTCAGGAGCTTTCCTGACAAGAACTTTCCCTGCCAGGTGAGGACATGTCCCAGAATGGAAAGTGTGCCTGCTCTCCAACCTAACCTGAGCTAGAGGTGTTCCTCAGCACGAAAACAATCGCCTTAAGAGCAAAAGAACCCACCTAGATGTAATTTTAGATGTGTATTCCATGAGATCACTTTAGGAGCGTCTCTTTGTTGGGCTACAAAGGAAGACTAAAGCAATTATCCCAGGTGGAGACAGCTACAGTAACTGGTGTAACCCACCCAGTCTCTAAGGGGTTGCAGACCTGCAACGTGCAAAGACGTTTCTGCCACAGGTGAGGTATTTGTAAAAGGAGCAGGAAAACTTTAACACTGTCCCACAGTTCACAGCAGGGTCTCTCCCTGCAATGCCACTTAAATCCCAGATCACCTTTGCTCAAGAAAGTTGAATTGAAAGCATAAAAGGTGCAAAGGAACATCAGAACAACAAACGTGTGAATGGAGTCTCTCCAGTCCAGTGTTGGCCAGAAGTGCTCCAATGAGGTGATGCAGTGAACCCAAGACCAAGCTGGGACATACTGCTGTCAGCAGGTACATTAGGAAGAACAAGAACTGTTTGTGTTGGCATGAGTGCAGCTAGGGATGAACCAGCTGTTGAAAATGTTAGGCTAAAGCGTAGAAACCATAGGAGCATGGATATTCAGTATTTTCCAGTTCAAGTAACATGTTTTTCCTTCCCAGGAGATGCAAAGGCAGAAAGTATCAGAGGATTAAATCTGAAAGGAGGTGTGGCATCCCTCTTTTTCCCTAGTTTCTGTACCCTGAACTAATTCTGTACCCCCAAATCTCACTTGCAGGAAGATTTCCGTCTAACCTTTGTCCTCAGAGAAGAGAATCGGGCTGCTGAACTGTAAAAGCACTTTGGAGCAAACTCTGTGCCCTGCCTCTTGTGTCTTCAGGGCTGTTGAGGGACTGTAACTACCTGTTCACCTGGACGCTCCCTAAATCCACCTCTGCAAAAGCAAAGTGAGCTTGTCTACACTTGCTTCAAGTGAGAGCAGAGTCTGCTGTCCTCTTTGGGACATTCATTCCTCCAGCTGATTTTAAATAAACCTGAATCCTGGGGAAATTTCCATACTGACCTATTTTTTTTTTCCCCCTGGGTAGTTTAAGTATTAAACATCATCCTTTAGCAAATAAGCATTAAGGAACTGCATTGTAATTGGCATTTCTGAGATTCCATAAGGAAACAGGGATTTGGCATGGACAAGCCACCTGAGACGAGTGCCTGCGGCTGTGGAGATAACAGGGCTGTAAACAGAAGGGCTGGGCTGGGCGCTGGATGCAGCACCCAAAGTCAGAGCAGACATGGCCAGGCACCCACCTCCAGATCCACCAGAGGAGCCCCTCTCCCAAAGAAAGGGATAATGTCCTCTACCTGACATCAGCAGGCATGGGACATGAGCTGGTTTGAGGCAAGAGCTTTTAATCTGGTTCTGGAGTCTTCAAGGAAGTCTTGATCTCATGGGAGGAGAAAAGCAGAGAACTTGAAAGCCACTGTGGTAAGAGCCACTCTCTTTTCCTCACTCCCCAAGCATGAAGTTACAATAGTTGACAAAACCTGTGGCTGACCTGGAATATCCCAAGAGTAAAGACCCAACATTTCCTTATGAAAATGTTCTGACCTCTTTTTCTTGGCCTGCTGAGAAGGAATTAATGTGGGGATTTACCATAGAAAACCCCAAGAAGGGTCAGCAAAAGCAGATTCCAAATTAGGATCCAGGAGATATTCAGAATTTCAGTCCTAAACCAGGAACACTGAAACAGGGCTAGTCTTGTGCCTGGGAATACGTCCTTTAGCTCCTGTGGGAGGACACAGGAAGTCCAAGCCCCAGTTTGCTTCATGGTTCAGGGCTGGGTCGTTTTTGAGCTTGAGAAGCCCTCAGTAGAATCAAAGTGGTTTGTGGAAGCAGGGAGCAGTACACGTCAGAGGCAATCCCATCCCACACAGGCAGTCCAAGGTCTCCCTGTGCCCCTTACTTCCAAGGGCAGGGCTGGGTGTTGAGAACAACCAGGCCAGAAGAAACAGGATCTGCCTGTCCTGGCACAGGATGGGGGGTCAGGGATGAGAAGCTGGCAGAAGGGAACACATGCTTTCTTTTGAGCCACCAGTGCCTTTGAGCCAGTGCTGGCAGCAGCTTCCAGTCCCAGCCACCTCCTCCTGGGGTCAGACACTCTTTTTCCCTTCGGCAAGGAAGCCCCCATCCCTGTCAGCTGCCAGCATCCAGTCAGAGAAGGAGCACCAGGTGGAGCAAGCACTGGGTGTTCTGAAGTGACAAGCAGGAGATCCTCTCCCTCCTCCACCCACAGAGAGCTGTTGCATCCCTATCTCCTTCTGGGATGCAGAGGCAGTGGATTCCATTGTCTTTGCAGCCCATATCTCCCACTAAATCCCAACAGTAGAATCCCATCCCCACCACAGCTCTTGTTCACTTCCAGACTAGAGAAGGAGAAATGGGAAGGCAGCAAGAGCAGCAGTCAGCCAGGGAGCTGAAAAAACACAGAGAGGAGATTACCCCTTCCCAGGCTGCAGCAGCCCCACATCTTCCCATCACAAGCACTTTATCACACCAAGTTTGCAGGGTGGCAGGAGCAGGGCAAAACAGCCAAGGCATCAAAATGATCATGCTGTAGCAGGATGTCTTGCCACACACCCGCCTTGGGAAATAATTTCCCAGAAAAAGCTGCCAATGAAAGTCTGTTGTGTGAGACTGGGGCTTCCCAGGAGGGAGGTCTGGATCCTCTGGAAAGAGACTCTCCTGCTTTACCTGCTAACTACACATTGATGTACCCATTCTTCAGCTCCAGGGTGGGGATATCAAACCCTCCAGCCTGTCATGGGAGGTGCAGGTGATGGATCTCTGATGTGCCCCCTGTTTCCTGAGCCTGCCACTCCGACATTGCACCCACCACATCCTGTAGGAAGCCCAGAGACCTGAATCAGACATGAGTCGGGCACCTGGAGTCAGCAAATTGGATACCTATTACTGAAAAGCAAGATAAGATCACTAACACTCATCCTGCTTGTGGCTCAGGGAGGATCTATTGGGGAGGATCTATTGCCGGCACCCAGCTGGGGCATCCTCTCAGCCTTGCAAAACCCTTGCCAAGAGGCACCAACCCTGGCTCCACACATGCTCTCCCACCCTTCCCATGATGAGCACACTCAGCTGGCAGAAACGACAGTGAGGGAGTGGGGCTGGGCATGGCTGTCATTCTGCTCACTCATTCTTCCCCCTGGCACGTTAAGTCAGAGATGAGGAGAGAAGAAAAGAGCTAGAGAAAAGCTGGTGGGATATCCCAGTGTGGAGCACTGAAGAGGAATAAAGCATGCCAACCATTTGTGGCAGGTTTCCATAAGGGATGTGCTAGGAAGACTTGGCCCTGCTGGCTCTCACAGAAATCACAGGAAGTCTGAAGTCGAGGCTGTTACTTACCTAGATAGAAAACTTCTTGCCTTGCTTCTCATCTAGGAGATCAAAGGTGTGTGTGAGGGGAGGGGGAGGCAGCAGTCTTCCTGAGTTGGTTTTGACCACTGATCCCAGCACTTCTGAGATCCCTGAGAGGCAGTAGCCATGCCTCCCACTCTCCCAGTACTGGAACAGGTGGCTCCACAGCAGGAAGCAGAGCACACTGCATCTCTTCCAGTGGGCATTCCTGAAGCCGTGGGGAAACAGCAGCAAGGTGCAAGGCTGGTGGCTGAGCTCAGCAGGCCTCCAAGCATGAGCTGTCCAGAGTCTGCTCATGTGGAGATCCAGCAATAACTGCTGGGTTTTCAGCCAAGGACCCTGAGCAGCCCGCAAGGATCCAGGTCCAGGGCGTAAAAGAAGGCAAAGCTGCAGCAAAGGGAATTGCATTGGTGGGGGTGTGACCTGCTTCTGGAACTGCAGCACTTCGATGCAGTGTCTCATATCGTTCCCAGGGTAATTGTCACAGCAGTAATCCCGCTCCTTCAGAAACAGGCCAAAAACTCTTTGCTCATCTCAGTGAAGAGACAAGAGGTCTTCCGTAGTGAGTGCTCATGTACAAGTGATGCTGCCCTCACTGGAGAGGCAAGGTGCCCTGAAAGCAGGCATATCTATCAGAAAAATATAAAATGGGGGTCAAGACACATGTCCTCTCCTTTAGCAATCCTTTATACCAGAGGTGTCCCAGGAGAGATGTGCATTCTCTCAGGCTAAACAGCCTGGTGAGTTGTGTCAAGTTGGACCACAGCAAGCCTGGGAAGCAGGGCAAATTGCTAGTAATAACTCTTGCCAGGGCTTCACATTGAGAAAGGAATTAACTTTTGCTCCCTGAAACAGAGTTTCGTCGCTCTGGGAGGAACACTGCTCCCTCAACACCAGACTGATGGTTTTCTTTTTGTTAGCCCTTACCGTAAGGTGCTTCAGAGAGGCTTCTGGAATGTACACTGCCCTTAGGGTGACTCTGGGCCATGAAACTCTAGACTAGCTTGTGGACCTCTGTGGTAAAAGATCACATCTGTTATTATTACTTCCCGCTGCTGGAGCTGTTGAACTCAGGTCACTGCTCTGTCTTTCATCACTATTGTTTTGCCGCTTGGTAAACAGGCAGCTTTCCGTCCTGTTTCTGGGACAATGCATCCTGCAATGGATGGGCTCCAAGCTAACACCTCAAGGTTATTGTGGATTTGGGTAACAAAAAATGCCAGGAAAAATCTTCCATGCCTGTAAATTGAGGCATCTTCAGCTTTCAGCAGTAGAGAATTTGGCCCCTAAAACTTGATTGCCGTGGGTGAGGATGCTCCCCTGCTTGCCTTCTGCACCACTGGCCTGTGAGCAGCACTACAGGTGGTTCAGACATGTTTGGGCTCTGCCCTAGCATGTGTAAGGGCCCTGGCCGCTGCCCGGGATTATACTTGAGCTATTCCCTCCTTTCACATGACCCAGGATGAAGGAAGGCAGAGATATGTGTGTACCAAAGCTGGCTACAAACCTGAGCTGCAATATAATGTTGAGAACAACCCGTCCCTTTATCCCTGCTGAGGATATGC